>NW_012130137.1:514938-524168 GCF_000143395.1 Atta cephalotes
ACACACACACACACACACACACACACACACACACACACACACACACACACACACACACACACACACACACACACACACACACACACACACACACACACACACACACACATACGCGCGCGCGTTTTTATTATTATTATCTTTTTATGTATAGATCTGGACTTTGCGATAGAAATTCACCAATTAGTACAGTATCTAGTTTAGCTGTAGCAGGACATGTAATTCCAATCAGAGCTACACACGCTGCTCTAGTATGGAATAGTGTAAAAACGGGAAAAAGTGAAACTAAAGAATTTACAATTCGTAACACGAGCAATAACAAAATTAAAATTCAAATAGAGATATGTGATGACAGTAAGAGTTTTAAGGTATTGCGTATATTTACATATATATTTTGTTATGTCATTTGAAGAAAAAGTTACAATTTATATCAATATCTGTTACAGTTTCTTGGAGATAAACAGACTATCAACACAAGCCTAGTACTAGTAATGCAACGTCAAGAAATTAAGACACTTGCAGTTGTGTTCAGTCCTTATAGCGTAGGTTCAGTAGTTGGAAAAATTACTATCAAACATTATACAAGAGAGAGTAATGATTCTCAGCAGTTTAAAAGAGTGCGTATATTTAATGATACAAAACTTTTAACTTACTTTTCAATAAGAAAAAAAGAGGAAATATTTATAATTTAAATTGACAGATACCTTTGTATGGATACGGAGGTTGCAGTAAAGTAAAAATTTCGGGACCATTTAAAGATTCGAGTAAAAAATTGTGGTTGTCACTTGGCAATTTATATTCTGAAACTATGACTTTGAACGCTAGTATTAGGCTGGATAACATTGGTGATTTACGTTCATTCGCTAAAGTCACAATCATACCTAAAGGTTTGGCTAAATTCTAACTAATTCTCTCCTATTTATATTTTATATTAATATGAGTTACATAGGGATAAACGTATTTGTATTTTAGTTATTTCTCCAATAATGGATTCTAGTTGGCATATAAATCCAAAAGAAATAATACTTAATTCTAAAGAATCTCAAGAAATAACAATACAATTTCATCCAAAGAAAGAAGACTTTGCGTCACTGCAACGTTCGGAAGTTTCGCATGTGGCAACGATAAATGTTATTTATGGCGATGAACCAACCCGTTGGCGAATACGCAGGTAAAACGTACGCTATGTATTCAGACAAATAGACATTTGATTATTGACATTAATTTTCAAACTGGTAAACATTTTTTTTTATCAGATTGTATAATAAATTGAAACAGTCAGGTGAATCGATTGGAAATGAAAATGAAGCATTCAAGAATATTGTGCATCCTATATGTAAAATTTTTCCTGGAGAACAACTAATTCCTGGCATAACATTAATTCGCGATTCTATTGTAAGTATATACAATTATATTATTTAGCCTCATTACTGTTTATGTAATAATGACAGCGTGTATTTAAATAGCTAAACTTAAATGATCTATGTACTGGCGTTCATCAATATGAGATAATGCTCACAGTGGAAGCATGCGCAGATGATACTTTGCCTGTTCATTATGATACTGATGAATCGGAGATGTATCAGTCTCTTATAAGCGATACTACTCATTTAGATGAAGCAGGTGGAGCAAGTTTCTTCGCTTCTCAGTAAGAGATCTTTTTATTAGTATTTTTCTTCTAGTATGCATATTTCTTATTATGCTTATCAATTTTTTATCTATGTCAACTTAAAAAGATTTCTAAAATATCTTGTTAATGTTTTATTACACAGAACTATAGAATATGAAGTTCAACATCCTGAATTGCAAGGAGATCAATTCACTGTAACTCCGTCCACCATCACTTTGACTCCTCCAGTAAAAAATGAAGCAACTGTGACTATTCTTAGCTTTTTCAAAACAGCCGAGCCATTTCAGACCAGTCTATCAAATTCAGATTACTTCAGTGTTGTTCCTGCAGAAGGAATGTTACCTAGCAAAAAGAGCTTTCCTTTAAAGATACAGTGTTCACAGAAACTAGATCGTAATATGCAAGCTATACTTGCGATTTATACAGAAAACAATAAACAGGACGTGTTGATTAAAGTCGCAGTGAGGCGATAATAATTAATCGGTTATACGAGAAAAATAATAATATTTATTTATATAATTATTGTAATTTAAGAGTTTTATAAAAAAAAACGATATTTTATTAATAATTTTTAACAAACTATCACGTGTTTTTCTTCAATACATTCCTAGTTATTTCAGTTTTACTTAAACTTATCGCAGAAGTTGTTAATGATGAAGTAATTTTAAATTGCGTGTTGTATTTCTCTTTTAAAGTTAGTATTACCGATACCATATTTTTTACATCATCAATCCCTGAATGTAAATGTCCTTTTAATGGAACATTCAATCGCACAAGCATGTCCTTTAAGCTCTTAGGATAATATCCGGTAGATTCACAAAATATGTGCTTCAACTCTATCCATTGCTTGAACTGATCCGGTAACGTAATATCATCTAAATCGCACTGACTTGGCAGCATAATTTTTAAATCCCAATTACCGCATGTGACGAACGAGCTTTTCTCAGGTTTGTCAAAATATCCTTCTTTAATCAACCACTCGCAAAAATTTGAAAACACATCCGCGAAGTAAGGTTGATCATCCACTGTCTCTTGCATGATCCCAGTTAATTCTGTACAAAACGGCGTGAGGGTAGGATGGACTCTGGGTTTCACATATGTATGAAACATGTCCTTCAGTTTCCAGTCGCAGGTAGACAGCACTGCGCATGGTAGCTCAATAATCTCTTGCGGCTTGAGCACGATATCCCTCTCACATGTGGCTTCAAAGTCCATCACAAGAAGGTATTCAAACTTTTGTACTACCTCGCGGGAACGATTGATCATCGTTCTGGGATATCTTTGGAGAATTCGATGGGCCATACTTATCCTTTGTACGAATGGATCATGTCCCTGTGTAGTTCCCAAACAAAATAAATATTAAGTCGCTTGGCCTAATTTGTCCTTTATTTACTCAGTTTTTCAGTAACTTCATTACTTGTTTATTCAATCAATTGTGAATGAATTTATCACGAGATTAAATTTTATGCAAAATATGCTGTATTTATTATTACATCAAAGTTGTTGGCGTACATCACTATCAAAAAAAACTGAGAAACTTGTTAAGCACTATCAAGTAGTCTTAATCCTTAACTGTGGACATATGTTTTTATTGTACACTGTTATAGGACAAGAATTCCTATTTTTGATATAAAAAGGGAAATAGCTTAAGACTTAATTACTCTCTAAATTCTTTGGAGGAGATCTCACTCTAAAGAGTGAAAATTGAGTCAATTCGAAAAAAAGAGACTCAATTTTTTCAATCTTCAAGATCCAATTCCTCCAATATAAGATTAACCTCAATCTTAACTTACTGTTTTTTTCTTTTTTTCATTTTTAGAATTAGAAAAAGATAATGAACACCAAAATTAAAATTAATCTTACATTGATAGAATCAGACCTAAGAGTGAGATTTCACTCTTCAAGATAAGATTCACTCTAAAAATTTTAGAGAGTAATATATATGCTTTTATTTGCACACCAGTAGAGAGAACTTTCATTTTTAGATATAAAAAAAAAAGAAAATGAAAATAAAATGCTCTTCACAATATAGACGATCTTGCTATTAAAGTTTAATTTAAAAACAGGTGTTGATCGAGTTTGTACAGAAGAGTGGCACAAGAGTCCCAGAGACTCCCACAAATAATTCGCATCCACAGTTGAGAATCAGAACTTTCATAGTTTAAAAACATATATTTTCCAACGTTACCTAACAATCAATTTTTTTGTGAACTAATGCAATTCTGTTAAGAGAAGATCAAATTTGAACACGAATGCGATAAATAGACGCGTGTTGGAACGATTTCACGCGGAACACACAATAAAGTGTGACTACGTCGCCATATTCTGCGCGATCGGAGCAACCGGCGAAACGCGCGGCAAGAGTATAACCTTCAAATTATTCAAACAGTTCGAGCGTGATATAACCTTAGAAGCTGAAGTCGCATTACTCCACTAACCGGATATTATTTTCCAAGAAAAGTCAAACGAGATATTGAGAGCCGACGATTTTATGACACGATGACATCCAGCAATGAACAACAAGTAAATTTACCATGGTGAGTACGAAATTTGAGACATCGACAACAAGGAACACCGACTGAGAATTTTCTTGTATTTCAGGGTCGAAAAATATCGTCCTAAAAGCCTGGATGAACTTATTTCCCATGAGACGATAATAAAGACGAGTAAGTAAATAATACAAGTAAACAGGACGCGTAAATGTGTGTAAAGCATTTTTATTATAAGATGAGAAAGGAATTGCTTGTTACAGTAAACAAGTACATTGATGAGAATCAACTGCCGCATCTTCTTCTCTATGGACCACCTGGGACAGGAAAGACTAGTACTATACTGGCGTGTGCTCGTAAACTCTATACTTCAGCTCAGTTCAATTCAATGGTTGTGTATCTGTCACTGAATAATTCTATGTCTCTTTATTTCATTCATATTCCTTACTTTATCTACAAATATTTAGGTATTAGAATTAAATGCTTCTGATGATAGAGGTATAGGCATTGTGCGAGGCCAAATCCTGAGTTTTGCTAGTACAGGCACTATGTATAAGTCTGCGTTTAAATTAATTATCTTGGATGAAGCTGATGCTATGACGATCGATGCTCAGAATGCACTTAGAAGAAGTAAGTGCATTATCTCAATATTTATAGATTGTAAGATATTAATTACAGAACATTAATAAAAATAAATGTTAATCTGATATTAATTTTAGTTATTGAAAAATACACGGATAATGTACGTTTCTGTATTATATGCAACTACCTCAGCAAGATTATTCCAGCTCTGCAGTCTCGTTGCACCAGGTTTAGATTCTTACCTCTTGCAGCGGAACAAATAATACCAAGACTGAATCACGTCATTGAAGCAGAGAAGTGAATGAAGATTTATTTTATATCTAATTACTTGATTCTTTTTTATCCTGAGATCTTTCGTTAATGAAAAACTTTTGTTAGTTTAAAAGTTACGGAAGACGGCAAGCAAGCATTGATAACGTTAAGTGGTGGTGATATGAGAAAAGTAATAAGCGTACTTCAAAGTACATGGTTTGCTTATGGTGCTGTGAACGAAGAGAATGTGTATAATTGTGTTGGACATCCGTTACCAAGAGATATAACTAGTATTGTAAACTGGTTGTTAAATGAGTCTTATGACACATGCTACAAAAGTATCCTTTTACAATAACAGATTTTAGAGATAAGGCAGCCTTTTGATCGGTATTTACACTTTAAAATCGTCTTAAATAATGTTAAAATGCTAATATTGTTGTGATTGGTTTATAATATTTTAGGATTACATTTAAGACAGTTTTAAATATAAGAACCAGTTATGAATGAATACTAGCTTTTATATCAAATTTTATATAATTCTTAATATATATTATGTAGAGATTCAAGAACTGAAATTGAACAAGGGTCTTGCGCTGCAAGATATATTAACAGAAGTTCACTCATATGTAATTAAAAGTATGTATTGTGTTCAATGTATATATGTATCTAAAATGCTTATAGTTACTAATAAGTATTTTTTTAGTTGATTTTCCTGATCAGTTACTTACTGACTTATTATGCAAAATGGCAGAGATAGAAAAAAGATTGGCTTCTGGATGTCGCGACAACATTCAATTAAATTCTCTTATATCTGCATTCTACAGTGTTCGCGATATTGAAACGTAATATCTTCTATCACGTGGATTGAAAGATTTTGTAAATCTAAAAATACTGAATATACTTTCTTAAGATAAAAAATTATTGTTTGGTATGTATATATTACATTGGCAACATCAATATATGAACAATGAGGATATTTAATCTAATAATTTAGATTACTATTTAAAAAAAATAAAGTGAATTTTTAAAGCAAAAAAATCTCTCGTGAAAGAATAACAGTCCTTATTTTTCTAGAAATATTTGATAAATACATCAGATCACATATATGTCATAAAAACGTAATAAAATTATCAATACAATGGAGCTGATTACATATTTACGATCTATAACTTCATAAGAAGTTTTTTTCGGGAAATAATAGAACTATAAAAACAATGTATATCTTAGATATAAGTTACAATACGAGATTGCTATCGGTCGCTTGGTTTCTCCGCTTAATTGCATTCTGGCGTGCGCCTTATCGACAACATACACAAAAATTAAAAATATTCCGTCAAAGTAGCGAATCAGTCGAGTCACCATCGATTCCTTGGCGTCATAAATTACAGCCCTCGTTCCATTCGCCATCACCCCTCTTCCCACCATTGCCTTTCGAGATCGTGATGATCTCCTTACGTGCGCTGAAAAGTGCAAACTTCATTCAAGAGATGATAACTTTCACGAGCAGACAGCAAACATGGATCAGAGGGTCGGGGGAGAACTCGGCGGCGCCGGGTTACAAGTCTGCAATCAGTGTATTCCGTACTCTTACAAGCAGGAGCGGATCGACAGTAGCCCGGCAAATGCCGTCCAATCAGCACGCGATCGTTCGAGCATCACGTCGACGGGAACCATATCGAAACTTTGGGCATGCGAGCCTCGTGTAAAGATTCTGTCGTAGAAAGGCTGACCTCACATATAAATGTTACTCTTCATATTGCGTGGAAAACCACGCGACGCAACGTAACTGAAATATCCATAGAATAGTTAAATTTAACATCTGAAAGTTTTCGTGGAAACGTAGAAATCATTCACAGAAGAAATCCTACTGCGAATAATAGATTTATTGACAATTTTGTTAAATGAAATCTATTTCGTTAATCATTCGAAGATGGATTTATTGAATCTATTTAAATATTCTTTATGTTACATCTGCAAAAGACTGCACTAAAAATTAGATGAAATGAGTCAGTTTTAAACGATTTTCATATATAATATAGTTTAATGTGAACAAAAGATGTTATAGACACAAGCTTAATAATTTTTTAGCTATAGTACAAATTTGTACTCAAAGAGTACCTTTGATACATCATAACTAAAAAATTATCTATTATTGAGTCCTGTGTCTATAACATCTTCTATTCATCACATTTTAATAACGTTTTCGATCGAGTTTGAGCCGACCTAGGTTGGATTAATGACGTTACATGCACTACTATTGGTTGACGTTACATGTTCTACCAATAGTAGAGCATGCAACGTCATTAATCCAACCAGATCGGTTTAAACTACGGTTGGAAATGCTATAAGCCACATTAGACATAAAAATTAACTCATTCCAATTTTCTACATAATTAATCTTTTGAATTATTAAAACTTAGTATTCATTTTTTACACGACTTATTTTAGTTCCTTGAAACTAATTAGTTACCTTTTAGTCAACATAAATTAAATAGATCCAGCATCAATAACTTTGTTACAGATTTTAACATTATCTTCGAAAGGTGAATGGAGATCGTAACCGCATAATGTAACAGCGGCACTTCTATTGCCACTCTTGATCTCTGTACTAATTAATAGCTGCGTTCAGCAGAATTATATCAAAGAATCGTACAATAATTGCAAAGCTGCTTTTTCGTGCAACACAACCAGTGTCTGTAGTTTTAAATTTTCTGCTACTTCGGAAAGCGGTAGTTCTTTTCGATATAAAATATTCGACGCGAGAGTTCCTTTCCTGTAGATTGTATAAAAAATAGATGCGCGCTAATAGAGAACGAAAGGTGACAAACATCGTGGAGGAGAATTAAGGGAACTTTGGCAAGTTAATTATGCAAGCGTTTTCGTGTGTGCTAGCATAGGGATCGAAAGGTTTTTTTGTGGATAAAATGAATCGCGGAAGACATCCGTTTTAATTTACGTGGCTGATATTCGTGTATCTGCGCGTCGTCAGTCGGCAGCGAACTCGTGCGACAAGCGTTACAGCTGTAGATGCGAGAGAAGAACATAAAGCGGCTTATATCTCCTGTAACGTGGCGGGACCCATCATCCCCCATACTGCTGTAAACCTATATGCAATCCGTGCTAGTGGAATGACCCAACACTAGTCCCGGCACGCCATTAACTCTTCTCCACGTGCAATCTACTATATGTGTACAATCCGTCGTACGTAAAATCCGTTGTATTTCTAGAATGCTACGAATATTTTACTGAACGGAGCTTATACATGCGCAGAAGTTCTATCTATAAATTTAATACGTTCTTCCGGCGATGCGTGGAAGTACCATTTTCATTGCAACGAACGTTAAATCCTTGATCCTTTCAACGAGAGTCATGAAGTTTATCTGACAGAGTTATTAAGGTTCGACTTAATCACGGGATTATGTTTATTGAATTAGAGAGTAAGTTTATATGAAATTAATAATAGCAAAATCTTTCCTTTTCAGCCAGAAATGATTGATCGATCGATATTGAATCAGCATCAATTCGATCGATCGATCATTTCTGGATAATTGTCTTTGCCTTTCGATTAATTTTAGGTCAATTTTATTTTAGGTCGATTATTTTTCACTAATTTTTTCGATCTAATGAGCAAAATGCTCGGGAATGAAACTTTCTTCTTCTTATTATATGTATCTCGATTGGAAAGAAAAATCGACTCATTATTCATCAAAGAACTTATTGTTAAAATTTGCTATACCAAAGATAGGATACTTTACATGTATAAAATATTTTAATCGCCCACTGGTGCCCTTTCCTCCCCTCCACCCGCGTTTACTACAAAAGAGTGGAGACTGGGCGTACTTCTCTGAAGTGGAAAGATCGAAGAGCTTCGAGTAGTATAGTGGATTTTGGCTTCCGATAAAATGAATTATTAATCCCTCTAATTCATTTCGCGAGTTATTATGCGCAAATTAGACCTCGATAAGTGCGCGCCATGGCTAACGCGAGATTATAATTATTCATCTCCTCATTAAGCAGCATTTCGCGTTAACAGCATTCGCAGAGCGTGGACCGAACGCATGGGTGTACTCGCGAAAAGATAAATAAATAAATAAAGGTCGAAAAATTGATAGGGACCGATCACAGTAATTAAAATGGACAGTCCTCCATGAATGTCGGGTGGATCCCGCAGAAATTCCGACCCCCCGCATATCGCGCAATCCGGGATCCGTTATTAATAATCGATGCCGACCCTCTATGGAGAGGGGAAAGCGGGGAGAGAGAGAGAGAGAGAGGAGGAG
>NW_012130137.1:531530-532570 GCF_000143395.1 Atta cephalotes
AACGTACGTACGTACCGTACCGTACGTAGTAGGAGGAGGAGGAGGAGGGAGGAGAGAGAGAGAGAGAGAGGGAGCAGTGCGTCGAAATTAATCGGGGAAAAGTTCTCTTCGTTCCTCATAAAAGCGCGCGAGGCCACATATTCTTCGAATTAGTAATTAAATAACACTCAGGCGCGATACTGAACGAAACTTCCGGGTTAATAAGAACTTTCGAACTCCGCGTGCTAGCACGTCGATTCTGCCAGCTATTTCATGTTGAAAACTTGGCGCAGACGTGCCCTTAACTTTCTGCTTCGAAATAACTAATTCAATTAGTATATCAGTGCTAGTGTGGGGTTAACTACGTCTTCGCAAGTATACGTAATCCACGTTCCAGGTTTAACTTTGACACAGCGTATCCGCTCTTGAACTTTCGTTTTAGGCTGGTCGGCCGGTTGTCCAGTTCCGGAAGAATGATTTCCAAAGTATCTTCTGATTACCCACTTAGAGTACACGAGACATCGTGTTTATTTGTATAATGATTTACTTATTCAACATATTATTTGCCCGACGAGTTTTGTATGTCTTATTGTAAGTCATAATAAAATTTTCATGAGCATATATAATGATAAAATATTGTACTATATATACAATAATTAAATAAAATTATATGAATAATTGAATAACGCATTTTTTTTTATTTTACCTAGTTATCTAACTGTCGTTCGAAATTTTATAGATATTATTATATATGGAATTTATCTTTTGCGATCATTTTAAGAAATTTTGGTATGGATATAAATATATGACTGTGTTATGTGTAATAAAAATTTCCATGTGAAATTTGTTGGGCAATATACAATGAAATAGTTACTCTCTTATTTCATTGACTTACAAGCCTCGCGAAATGTCAAATTTTGATTTTAATGAAATTGTACATATATAATTTCTAAGAAGACATCATTGTGTGTGTGTGTGTGTGTGTGTGTGTGTGTGTGTGTGTGTGTGTGTGTGTGTGTGTGTGTGTGTGTGTGTGTGTGTGTGTGTGTGTGTGTGTGTGT
>NW_012130137.1:535272-541166 GCF_000143395.1 Atta cephalotes
GTGTGTGTGTGTGTGTGTGTGTGTGTGTGTGTGTGTGTGTGTGTGTGTGTGTGTGTGTGTGTGTGTGTGTGTGTGGGGTTGAGAGATTGAAATACCGACGCTCTAAAAAAAGGCAAGATGAGCAGATAGAATGACTGCGTTCTTTAAACGCACGCGTAACAGTGGCCGAATTCTCTTTTCAAAGCAAAAGGTTCCTCTGGTTCTTCCGCAATTTTCATCTGATCTCATATATAATCTTGAAACGACTTCGCGTCTTACGAATTAAGAAGTTCATTCGAAAAGTTGTACGTGGCAAGCATGAACTTGCGCAATTATATTTTGTAACTTTCGATTTCTACTCTCACAGGACCATTTCTTCAGATTACAGTATTTTCATGCAGAGCTTCCCAATTTATCGCACGTGCTGTCATTTGACTTCCTGATCCAATCTAAAATTAGCTTTGACTTGATGAAGACATAATTTATCAATTTTAATTTTAAACTTATTAAATTTATGATAAAAATATTACGTAATATTAAACTATTTATTATTTCTATCATTAAACGTTCGTAATATTATTTATTTCTATTATTAATATAATAATTATATATTTCTTATCTCTTCTGTATCTCGTAAAAAATACTTGCTATATTTTGATTACTTACTACCCGGAGAAATAATTATTATTACCCAAATTTATATAATTCCTTTCCATATGTTTTATAATATATTTCAAAAAGCATGACACATATTTTTATTTAAATCTATACATCTGTCTTCAAAAATAATTTTCAGTGAGTAAATATATATAGATTTGTGAAAAACATGTGTTATACTTTTTAAATTAAAAGTAATTTAATTTTATAGCTTCATAATTTTTGTGCGAAATAGAATAAAAAAATTCTTTTAGAGAATCGAATAGATCGCGCTTAGCACGTAATACTTCGCAAAACAATTGCAACCGTCTTTGACGAAGGTTTTTTGGCCAGCTCGATATCTCGGATCGATCTTGACATAAAAATCTCAACCCAATTCCCTCGTTCGGTAAATCCCCGTCGGATGTTAATTCTTCTCGTAGAAAATGTGCGCACCATGCGCAATTTGTATCACGCTGGTGCAACCGAGTCGACGGTAATCGAGCTCGAGAAATCGATTGATTGGAAAAGAATTAAGGGTGTTCTTTTTACCTCCACTTTCGCGTTCGCGCCAGAGACAGCTTCGGTAGCTTTCGCGCTATACAATAAGAAAAAGCTCGGGAAAAGCTCCGTTTCCGTCTAGCAGATTCGCTCCGCTGGGTGTATCGAATGAACACATGTCATCTCGATAAGGAAGTTAACGGAATCGCCACTGTTTACCTCGACTTTGCCTTGTATCGTATTATATATTTTCTATCGATTACATGACGCGTATTCGATAACATAATAAAATAGATTCAAAAATATTGTAAAGATCCGCAAAGACTTTTTTTTTTAAATGCTTTATAAATACGCTTTTGAAATTCTTTCTTTTTTTTCTCTTTCTCTCTCTTCTTTCTCCTTTCTTTTCTATTTTCTAGGTAATTTTATAAAAAAATATATAATTTTTGAGCATTTTGTTATTTTAAATTTAACGAATGAAATAATTCTTTAAAATGTTTGATGTTTCTATTAACCTCATCTCATTGTCAAGCGAAAACAATTTGCATTGTTTACAGCGCAATTAGAGCGTATGCGTGATATTTTTGCACAGACTGTCATAATTGGTTCAACCGCTTGATTACTTGGGCTGAAAACTTTAGATTTTTATAGAACATTGAGATATTTACGAGAATTTTTAATTAATATTTTAATGGTTCTGAAGAAATCTAGCCTTTATTCTGTAAAATATAATCATTGTCTATTATAATTATTATGTATTTCTCATGTATAAAAATATATCTTTTATTTGTTTTTTTTACTTCAAAGCGAATTTATAAAATATTTCATTCATGTTATATTCAAGTACACGCAAAGCAATTCTCAAAATTATTTTTCGAAAATCACTTGAACGAAAAAAAGCTAATCTTAAGATGATAAACGGCGAACGAAGAAAAATTATTCTTGTGTGTGTGAAAAGCCAATTGAACTCAATCTCTAATCTTTTCACAAAAGAATATTCTACTTGAAGAAAATTTAAGAGTTTAAAAGAGTTCCATTCGCTATTGTTATTATTTGCTATTATTAATTAATTAATCTGATTATTAAGTGTTTGATGTTTTTACAGAATTATCATTCTTCAAATTAATGATTAATCATATCGTTAACGAATATGTTTTTATACCAGGTAATATTTATATGTATTTACGGTTACTTCAAGTTTAATCTAATTTTACGACTTAGAATGGTCACGCAAACCGTGCCATAACGCCAACGATGGACTTAACGTAGATTTGAAATCTTTAAAGCATCGACGTTAAGACCGTCATTTACGGATAATCCCTCATTATGCTGAACATATATTTCTATTTACGCTTATTTCCTTTGCTCGTTTTACGCGATGAAAAAAAATGGTATTCAAAGTTTCGACTAAAATTTAATTTCCACATTACTGTTGAAATTGACGAGGATAATTGAAATCGTTTGGAAAGAGAATACTTTCTCTAAAGTGAGCTAAACTTTAAGAGAATAAAGGATAAGTATGTGCAAAGTTAAAATACTGTGTAAAACTATACTCTCTGGAAATCACGTTTAATTAGTTAACTATACGAATGAGATCTCTTATATTCATTGTTAGCTGTGTATAATTTTTTTAGCTTCTCCAATAAAGTTCTATTAACGCATAAAAGCATTAATAATATTTTTAATTTCTCAATATATATTTTTTTTAGAATGTGTACAATATCAGAATCATAATGAATTCTAAAAACTTTTACACAATTCGCAGCCTTGTGGTATTTTGGAGAACTAATGAATTTCGAAATGTTTGTAAAGAAAATAAAATACGATTTTTTAAATAAACCGTTTGGTTAGGCTATCGACAATTTGAATTTTAATCACTAATTGAGATCAATTATTCCTTATCGTAATTAGTCGTAGAACTAAGCTGCTAGGATGCTATTAATTAACAAAACATTGTTGTTCATTAAAATTCTAGTTCATTCTGTTTTTTAAACATTTCAATTCAAAGTTTTATTATCAATATATACAATATTGAATATCAAGAAATTACAATGCACAGTGAATTCTTTCGAAATTTTTTCACAGGAAAAAAAGTTGACTCCAGTTTCATCATAGAATTTAAAATTATAATGAGGGTTGGAGGTTCTGGGATACTCTATTTACTTCTGACTGATCTCTCGTAAGAAAAATGTCGCGTCCCGGCATTTCGCATTACAGACAATTTCTACGCGTAATATAAACGTAACTCGCAAGATTCGTTTAAAAAAAAAAAAGAAATATCAAGCAATACTTTTGCAACATTTATCTTCGCGATCATCAGGGATTGGCGAAACTCACGAATGTTACGTCGAACGTCAGACCTCGTCGTTTATTCGGAATGCATGTATAGGGAACAGTATTCGTCAACGTTCCTTCTAAGAACGTTAAACCACGGAGGAAGTTCGCACACGAATCGCATACGGCTTAGAAACGTTTCTGGCGCACTGTACTTTTGATGTGAGCGATCGATGCGCGAATGGTTTGCGTACTTCGGTTTGGCATCAAAGCCCGCCGTCGGGGAAACTAGTTGATCAAACAAACAAAATTCGAAGAAATAGTTAAAAATGTTCCGAACTGGTGAGTAACTTTGCGTCGCCGTTGCCAGAAGCCGTAACGTTGTAGTTCATCTCCTGTATAAGCGGGTATTGATTTTTCGCAGTGAGTTCTCCGCTTGGCCATCGTATTTCGACAATCTCGTCTCTCGCATCGGATAAGACGGTTTTTCTGAAAACCGCTGATCCGATATTCCGTCAATGATAATCCGCGGTACGAAATTCCGTGCCTAAACGCGTCGACTCATGGCAACGCGGTCATTGAAAAATTGGAGAGGACCTCGCTTTGTTGCTTTTGCGCCATTTTCTCTTCTCTCTTTATCTTCCTTTTTTTTTTTATATTTTCACCGGAATATTCGTTACGGCACAATATGTGTTTTTGTTGGAATTTTAAATACGAGAAAACTCGTGCGCGCGAACGCAAAATATTTTCCTTGTCTCGCGTGGCCGCAGTGTAAAAAATTGAAGGGGAGCTAATTGTTCCCACGCTGAGGCAGATTAACAATGAACGAACGCGAGAGCGCGAATATTGCCGGGACGTTATCCGTTTTTGGCAGCGCGCTGCGCTGCGCCGTTCGTGTGGATATTGTCCACGATAGCATTCACATAGCGATAAGTCCGCGAGCAAAATCCGTGAATGTCGAAGTTGCATAATTATGTAAATTATTGGCAACGAGTGCGCATTCAATTACAATCGGAACCATTAAGTATTTAATATCACTCGTGAACGCGTAATATTACGTCATACTAAATTGAATGATTTAAAAGAACATTCCAATAACTGCGAATCCATTATATACACAAAACGTGATTATAACGTAATTGTGAACGTATCAAATGAACTTTTCAAATAATGAAATGGCAAAGGACATACACGCGAGATGTGTACGCACAACGTGATTAAGATATCACGAGAGATATCACATCTGTGTAACAAATCAACAAAGTTTAGGGAACGCGTTAATTATTCGCGCACGTGTTTAATTTGTTTCCACATCGTTAAAAACACGCCGTTGTAAATTACGATTATAACCGCAGGATGCGTATTTTCGTACTTCACTAACGTTCAACAATTCTCGCGTTAATAATTCGATACGATATGACGGTATCGATAACGTGCTAACAATGCTGCCGCAAAATCGTCACAACAGATGCTCGAGAATACATCTGTAACTGAGAGCGGCGCGAGAGAAGAGCGGGAAATCCATTTTTACGCTGTCCCAGTGTAACTCCCCATTTATCTTCCACCTGTGCCCATCACGTACTTGTCCGGCGAGTTCGAGAGTTCGTAGCGGAGACGGATGTCTCTCGCGAAAATCAGACCCGAAAGATCGATCGAACAGCGAAAGAGCTAGCCGCGTTTCTGTCTTTACGTCTTCCTCCTACGTCGCCGACTCCTCTCCGGATTCTTCGCATCGCTGATCTGCTTATTGGCGTGTCGCGGTCGACTAATCTATCTTAATGTGAACCCATCAGCAACTGTGATTTTCCGGACGCTTTATTCACCGTTTGTTCTGACACTTTTCGTACGGTGATTATTCTGTAGTCACAAATGCAAACTGATTGCAAGATCGAAGTGTTTTTAAGTTATCAAAATGTTCAATAAATACGCTCTATAAATAAAAGTTCTTCATTAAAGATTTTCTCCAAAAATTATTGATAATAAAAAGTTCGAGAGATATAAAAAGATATGAAAAATGCAAAATATTTTTGTTCAAAGTAAAAATAAATTAATAAAATTTTAAGAGTTTCCTTTCAAGAGGATAAGTAATTGCTACAGAAAGTAACTGAGAATTAGATATTACGCTATGCGATTTCCTTCGTCGATAAACATTTTTTTTTTTTCAAGAACATTACACTCTCATGCTCTCGTGAAGGCACTAACACGACAGACAAACGACGTTGCGACGTCTGGAATGTCGGAATGGACTCATCGGACGACCGCACAGAAGACGGATGCTCTTCGCAGAAATCAGACTCGATGGATCGATCGAATGAAGAAAAACCTGCCCCCATTTCTTACTGTCCCATACTGTCCCAGGCTATCTCGTCCCTTTTCCTTCCCTTTCAATGTTCTCTCTCTCTCTCTCTCTCTCTCTCCTCCTCCTCTTCTTCTTCTTCTCTCTCTCTCTCTCTCTCTACTACGTACGTACGTACGTACGTACTCTTACTACTTACGTTACGTAC
>NW_012130137.1:541186-542740 GCF_000143395.1 Atta cephalotes
GAGAGGAGGAGGGGGGGGGAGGGAGAGAGGAGGTGCTGGCGAAACGAAGATCAACTAGACTCTCGTGTATGCGTGTACGAATGTAGCCTCTCGGAGATTCGCATTCGCATTGATCTTGTTAACAACGCAACAATATTTCGCCGCGATAGTATCATTCATATGCGCGCAGCCCGGATCTGGTCGGTCGGTCGATCCGAAAGTAGCCGGGTTCTCGCAGGTGCCGGGGATACCTGGTATCTTCGGTAAGATATTATACGACGCTCTGTGCGACTAACGGCTTCCCCTATTGGTATCTTGACTTCGGAACGGACATTAATGTAATTGAAGGATTGGCTTTTACAATATTTCAACATTATTCGTCGTAACTTTTTAATTTCTAATATAAAACTTGACAAGAGAGAAGGGTGAAGGGGACAATATATATGTAAGATCGACTCGAATTTTTGCTAAAAACGAAATTGTCTTAAAATCGAATTAAAGTCCTGCTTACGGCTTTCTCAATATGATTACATGGACTTTCGCTGTAAAAGAGACATCTTATGAGTTATAAAAAATAATAGGGAAAAAAATGATCGTTTGCTTAGAATACGAGCGTCTCACGAACAGCCTTGCATTAATCATTTCGGTTTATAGAGACGCAATGTGTATCACTACGGCGAATCAGGAATTCCATCTCACACGAATGAGATACGAGATGCCTACACGATTTACATCTGGCGGGTGATTTTACGACGCTCGAGATCGAGAAAGATATAGGAACAGGCATGATAAGGACACGCGAGGGAAATGTAAAAGGAGTACTTTCGAGATGGTTAATTAGCGAAGGACGAAAGCCAGATCTCGACCAAGAAAAAGAAATTACAATCTCTCTGCGAAACAAAGAAAAAACAACTAAGCGGTCAAATTTAGTTTAATCAGTGGTGTAAGAGAATCTCATAATCACATCTCACACATAACACAACACACATACACATACATTGTTAGCCAATAATAACACTTATTAGTATACATAATGATTTTCCAATCTTTTACTATACATAGTGAGTTCAAGTCCCAGATTAATTTTCATTATTTTAAGACTTTAACAAATATACAAAAGTTATTAAGCAATATTTACATATACTTCAACATCTTTAGAAAGTATTTATAAGATCGTGTATTTTTTAAAAAGTTGTAAATAAATATTATGATTAATTACTTGATGCTCCTAGTTTTTCAAAAAAGGGACATGAAATGACATATGTACTACAAGTTAATTTCAATTCGCGAAGTTACGGATACTTGTTAGCGAGAGATATCAAACCGTAAATAAAAAAAAATAGCAGTTGTAAATAAAGAAAGTTAAGCGAATAAATTTTGATTGACCGCAGATCTTTTCCATTTCCCATCTATCTATGTACTATTCTTACCAGCCACACATGAGCGCATTTCTGAATGAATGACAGGGCCTGCGAGATTCGCAATCGATCGCAAAGCTTTTCGGTTTGTGTGTGTGTGTGTGTGTGTGTGTGTGTGTGTGTGTGTGTGTGTGTGTGTGTGTGTGTGTGTGTGTGT
>NW_012130137.1:547548-550063 GCF_000143395.1 Atta cephalotes
CCTTTCCTTCCCTTTCCTAACTGTTCTCTCTCTCTCTCTCTCTCTCTCTCTCCCTCCCTCTCTTTTTCTCTTTCTCCCCTTGATCTTTGCGATCCTCATACGATGGACCATGCACCTTTCTTATCGTATACGGTACGGGCAAACTCGTCCATTGAGGATGTCACACAGGGACACCCTCTCAAAAGCGACAAACGCCACTCGCGAAAATCAAACGCGAAACATCGATCAAATGCGGGAAAATTTTCTCATCATTTTCTGACATTAAAGTTTTCGAAGGGTATTTTCGTTTGATTAAGTCAATATGGCATAGACATCTTTATCATTTTCTATATTTTTGATATTTACCAGCAGAATTTATATTATCCTCACAATTCGCAACATTTAAGACAAAAAGATAAAATTTCATTCAAACAAAACGTATTACTCGAACGAAATATTGTTCGAAAGATAAAAAATTAGATTCATTTTAGCCTTCAGACATTTTGTTGATAAGAACTGTCATGTATTTTGTCTCTCGTTATCATTCGTGCAATATAGACTATGGAGATGCGTAGCGTTTCGAATGTTCTCTAAAATTTATAACCCTTCACGAGATTTTCCCAAAAGAGTAGTTTGCAATTTTGAATGTCACGAACACATTTTATACTGTAACTTTCATCGTTATCGGAATTTTTTCGCTGTTCATTTACTTTTTAAGAAGTTTACGTTAATTGTGCTTGCCAAATAGTCTTTAAATGGTCGGTAATCTCACTTCCTCCAAATCGTGAAATTTTTTGTTCTAATCAATGGCACGTTGTTAATGGCATTTCCAATAAAAACCCCTGGAGTGTTTTGTTTCTTTGTATTTGTTTCTTATTTCCTGCGACTCGGTGCGTCGTTCTCGTGATACCAAGATACCAAGATACCACCGTGGCGAAACATTCAGTATCTTGACGGGGGGTTCTCCTTATCTGTCCGAGGAATTTCAATTTAGAACCACCGCTAACAAGGACTCAAGGTCCAATCCACGAAACCTATACTCATACAATCTGTATCTCGCCATAGCATATCAAGGAAGCTTTTGTTGTTGCGGTACTGCGTACTTTGGAATTCGCATCCAGTTGACGTACGAGAGAGAGATTCCGATATGACGTTTATTTTCCAACTGCGTCTGCATACTTATCTGCAAAGCTGTGCTATTTTAACTTTATGCTCGAGTTCCTGTTAGCAATACTATCGTGGATGCTGATATAATTGTTACAATAATACGTATATAATTGCGTATATAATTATTATCATAATTACGGTTGAATTACACACGTGATGTCCGATAAATGTTACATTCATTTATAATGAATACATGCTGTATCCTTTTTTATATTTATACATTGTTAATGTTCTTTTTTTTTTCATTTAAAGTGTTATTTATGTATTTTGATAAAATAGAAATATTAATTCTTTGATTACATGTGCTTAGTACATAAGATATTTTTTATAACCTAACGGCAGATTTCGCCTAACGGCGAAATAGCTTGCACTACGTTCTATGAAAAACTAAAGCCTACAATTTTTTTTCGGGCTTTCTAGGATTAAAGTCAGCTCACACAATCGCCGGGAGTTTTGGAGCCGAATGTTCATCCCGAAAATCAAACCTGAAGGATCGATTGAACGGAAAAAAGCGCCTTCCCATCCCTAAATTCCTTCACCCCCAAACGGTTCTCTAAGCCACATAGGGTGACATACAATAAAATATTTATAAGGTGAAATCACGAGAAGAAAGAAGATTCATTTATATGCGCGTTGAGAAGCTTGCACTTTTTTGCCAATAATTAAATGATCGTTAACATTAATCGAATTCTGGATTTTATGTGCCTCATGATAAAAATCGCGTATATACTATGTTATCTCGATCTAGGAGTATCAAGCTACATTTATAATGCTAAATGTAGGATATGGATACTGATTATAGATTCATGTTTCTCTCTCTTCCCCCCCCCCCCTCTTTTTCTCTCTCTCTAGGCGCTTGAGGGGATATCATCTCAAAAAGCGCAATAAATAACGATTTATCTCTCTACCTCTCTATCTCTCTTTTGAATTCATTTCACAAATAATTTCCGCATATCACATGACATCCTGTATATACATGCGACATATATCATGTTCATTGCCTATACGGTCCACTACGCTGTAAACGGCGACTCGCACTTTTCTCTCATCCTCGAGAGAAAAGACGAGCCGGTTGGCTTCTCGTCGCGTCGTAAGATATTCGTTCAAGTGGGCACGTCGCGTGTGTGCAAAGCGCACTGCTGCAGGTACTACATGGTATGGTGCGGCTCGATGCTGATCGCGCGGAGCTTGACCCGCCGCCCATTGGAACGAAGAGAAGAAGAAGAAGAGAGAGAGAGAGAGAGAGAGAGAGAGAGAGAGAGACAGAGAGAGAGGAGGAGGAGGGAGGAGGGAGGAGGGGAGGAGGGAGGGGAGGGGGAGGGAGGGGAGGGAGGAGGAGAGAGAGAGAGAGAGAGAGAGAGAGAGAGAG
>NW_012130137.1:551635-564049 GCF_000143395.1 Atta cephalotes
AGAGGAGAGAGAGAGAGAGAGAGAGAGAGAGAGAGAGGAATCGAAGGGCGGAGGAACCTGTGTCCTCTCCTGTGGAGGATCAGGAGGTGGCGAACGAGATCGGCGTTTGCCAGCGTTAGTGCCGTAAGGTGGCACTCAAGAGCCTCGTACCACTATCTAAATGACCGGCGACTGTCAGGCCCATGAGGCCTGAATTTAATACGCGAGAGATTTTGGCTCGTGACGCTTTTCTCGCGTATATACGTTCGTACAACCCTTATCCACCCGCACACGTTATATGTATATCGTACAAGCGCGGGTATACACAGTTAGAGACAGATACTTGTAGACATAGGCTCGTTTAAACGCGCGTTTACACACGCGCAGTAGCATAGAAAAATTCACAAGTATTCACTCGTATACACACGTATACATGCTTACATATACAGGCACACGTATATACGCATGTAATCACGATGCGCCTTCGAGCGTGTCCCGCGAGCGTTTTTAGCGGAGCGTGAGCTTTAAAAATGGTACCGTCGGTATCCCGGAGTGGTCGCGTCGTTTGTCACAGGAAATTTAGTGTCATTATGTCTTCCTCCTTTCGCAAACGGCAGCGACGACGACGACGACGATGACGACGACGATGATGACGACGACGTTAGCGCATCGGAGAACGATTTTCGCGTTTATTATTGTGGCCGGATGAAGCGAAATGCGTGTGTGCGTAAGTGCACTGTGCGTATCCGTATGAATGTGATGAATTTAATAGTACATCGTTACTTTTCAGCTGCGCCAGCATTGGCAATTAAAAACTAAACGTTTCCGGTTATACATCCGTAGATCTATTTTCGTGTTTCTCTCTCCGTAACAGATGAATAAATATTTTTTAACAGTTCTATTTGACACAAATTTGATTTAAGCGATATACTAAATATAGTATAAATATGACGTTCGTAAAATAAAACACGTTGTGCAAGTAAACGTATTAAGAATTATTAAATTTACGATAATATATCGCAATTTTATAGCGGAGAGATGACTACGCGCTGCAAAGGAAAGATCGCGAAAAATCAATGCTGTAAAAACTTTTCGTACACAATCTAATAATTCCATCGATAATTTTAATTCGTAAAACTAAAAAAAAAAGTATCAAGCATTCTTGATGAAAAGCATAGTGATAAATGGCACGACGAATGTCACTTTCGCAGATATTTACCGCACACGAAACACGTTCGAATTATCGATACAATTTTATCTCTTTTCTTTTTTTGGATTTTTAGAAAGACGCTTCGTCTTTTCTGCCAGGCACCACGTTGTCGGCGAAAATCGATCCGCGAGAGAGACGCGATTATTTATTCAAATGGAATATTTAGCACGTTCGGTTACGTCAAAATGGATCGGATCGCTGAAAACAATCGTTGTAGCTCGATAATCGGCTTATCAATTAACGTCTGTCAGTTAAAGTACACCGTTCTTTTCTGAACAGATCATGCCTATGTTATTCGCCATCAAAGAGCGTAACTCTTTCAGCACTATCACAAAGAGAATTGAGTGCTGTCGAGGCGTTGCAAAATGAAATATCGGATTCTATCTCTCGGGGGATATCGTTCATCCTTAAAGCCCATTCTTTGTTAATTCCGCGAATTGCTAATGCTCGTACACGCGGACCGTAATGTAAGGGATGCTTCCACGCCGCGTACTAATTATTCAATATCCGCGGGAATAAGTCCACCTTTGTGACTTGTTATTTGATTAATTCAAGTGGCGAATTTCTGATACGAATCGATAACCCCCTTCTCGGATATTTAAATAATCTTTCACCGAGTGTTGTCGTTTCGCATGGATAATTGTTATTGGCTGATTCTCTCTTAAATAAATTGAAATGGATTAATGTGGTCACGTGGACAGAAAAGTACAGTACGATCACATAAACATTTTTGTATGTATAACAGTCGATAGTCGGAGGGAACTCGTTTGAGTTGCGCTAAAAGTCTCTTTCAAAATCGCATAATCGAGCGACCACCTTTTTTGTATGCAAACGCGTCTCTTGTGAAAACCTCTAGAAACACAGAGACGTTCATTTATATACTATTTGATTGTCAGGCCATTTTAAGAGCTAGAGGACCGTTTATACAGAAGCGCGAAACAAGCACGGTACGACTACCAGGAGATGGTAAGAAACTGGGTCAAGTAATGTCTCCGATGTTCTTTCTTCCTTCTCCTTCCCCATCCCGCCCTTTTTTTCTAAAACGATCTTGACTACTCGCGCGCGCACTATGTTCTCTTAGCGTATAATAACCGAGTAACCCCCGCGCGCGCATCCCCGAACATGAAAGTTCGCTAATGCAGTCGGAATTTCCAATTCGTGGCAAACTTTTTGCCACGTCGCTCGTTAAAAAATTCCACGCCACAAACGTGCAAGCTGAATTTTTCATAAAAATATCTTCGCGAGCCTCTCCGCCGCGCGGGTCTCGATGGAGTTCATCGGCGTCGTCGGCCTCGCCTGGGCTCTCAGACTGGGTTTTACACAAACCCTCCTCTCCCACCTATTCCCCGATGCCGAAAAATTCCATATAGGAACTTATGGTATCGGGCGAAATCCGCATGGATCCAAATATATTCCGATAGGATTTCTATCCAACTTTATCCGCCCTTATCCAGTTACCTACCTCTCGATACTATCCGATTTAATATGATACCTTTCCCGAAAGCGTGGCACGCTTCTTCCGATCCTCGTGTCTCTTTCTCAAAAATTCTAATATATCGTTATCAAAAGCCAGTATTCATATACTTCGTTCTTAATTGTAAAATCGTCTCATTGTCTTGAGATACTAATAACTTTCTGACATCTCAAGCACTAGCTTAAAATCATCTTGAAACTTGAGAACGTCTCCGGATTCTATCCTAAGACAAGGAAAAAAATTGCAAAGATACTTAATCCCTAATCCCTCATGTTAGGATCTTATTTCAACCCTTAATTTGTCAATACGGTTCTGAACAACTTGCTTTCTCTGAGCTTTAACCTACATCTGATTCCTTTCAGGTAATCGCGTCATTTATCATCGTATCCAAGATTAAGAGACATCCGTAAAAGTACGCGCGAGGTAGAAGAGTAGAAACAGGCGTCTCGATCTTCGGCCGGCGCCCCTTGATTCGTCAATATCCTTGACCGCCAGTTCTCGCAGCTATACCGAAAAAAACTCTATACTCTGTGCACCGAGAGGGGATCAGTGAAGGATCGACGTCGACGTTCCCGCGACGGTCCGTCGCGAATGCGGCCGTAATTAAGCGCGGCATTTCCGCGTCTCTCAGATCCATCGTCGTCAGCGCGTCGCGCTTGCTCGCAGCGCAAGCATCGTCCCACCCATCAGCAACGGTCCGCGCGTTCATTACCGAATCAATTCGTCGGTCCACGCGTTTACCGGAGACCCGTGTACGGCCGAGGCGCCATCGCGTCCGCGTTACGGCACTGAGGGCCGGAAGGGGATGTTCGCGTGGATGGTGGGGCACGAGCAGCTGGGGCGGCCTGGAGCCCGGAGTCGTGAGCCCGCGATATCTACCCCGCGCCAGGTCTGGGTTTGGCCGGGTCGCGGCGGCGGCGACGGCGGCGGCGGTAGTGGCGACGACGATGGAGAGGTGGTTGTACGATGGTAGTGGTAACGGCGGGTGCTGCGCAAGCAGCGACGGTGGCAAAGGCGGTAGAGGCGGCAGAGGTGAGCGAAAGCGAGCCTGATGGCGCAACGATGACCGACTAGAAGCCGAGTGAGCGAGCGAGTGCGAGATCACCGGGCTTGGTGAGCCACCCCCCGTTTTGCCATCAGTCCACCGCCTCTACCCCCAAGCACCCATGCTGTTCTCCATCCCGCGCCATCCCTCGTTCGCTGCCACCACCTTCTCCACCTTCTCCTCCTTCCTCCACCGCCACTATCACCGCCGTCGCCGCCGCCGCTGCCGCCGCCGCCGTTGCCGCCGCCGCCGCTGCCACCACCGCGCCGCATCCAACTCCTATATACCCTCTCCTACTCCTTCTCTGATGCGTTTTGGCCGCCCCGTTCGGTCTGCTACTACTGCGTTCGTTCGTTCGTTCGTGTATCCCCGGCCGAGAGAGCTTGTGCAGAGTGCTCGCCAATGTCTGCGAGACCCGTGTCGTGCACAACTCTATACGGAGAATAAACGATTCGCGTCCTCGTTCGTCCGCGAACGTTCTCCTTTTTCCCTAAAAATCGTGCCAGATTCTTTCACAGAGCGCGAACAGTCCTCCGCGAACCTCCAATCTATCCTCGCCCTTTCTCACTCTTCGCCCTTTTCCGGTTTGATAGCTAGCCGGCCGGTTGAGAAAAAAAGGGGGTACCCGGTTATCCGGGTGACAGCGGCGGACAGGAAAGGCTCGTTCGCATCGCGGAACCCTGGAATATTAAACTTCGCTCGTGTTGAGTTTTTCTGATCGCACGACGTGCACGAGAGACACGCGTGTCAATCCACGGTGAGAGAATTCCGTGTTGTGTAAACGACCGCGCCGCTGGATCCAGCGGGTCCTGTTAGGAAGACGGCGATGTCTACACGGCTGTTGTGGCCGATGATGACAACGACGACGATGCATGCTCGGCATGGGATGAGAAGCGACGACGGCGATGGGAAATTGTGTGCGCAGTGAACTCTCCGTGTATCTCCGTAACTCCGCTACCGCTATACGGCGACGACGGCGAAACTGCGTGCGTGTGAATGCGTGCGTACGTACGTTCGTGCTTGCGTGCGTGCGTGCGTGCGTGTGCGCTCGTCACAACCGGGAGACACGCGTGGTCCGCGTATACTCGTCTCGACCCGGCACCTCGCCGTTGCTCGCGCGAGACCAACCCCCTTGGTACACCTAAGTGAGGCGTTCAACGTGGCCGATCCTTGGACATGTAAGTAACATGACACGGTCATCGGCGGTCATACAGGCGCACCGACGCGAGAATCATCCCTCTTTTCATCTCATCATCCCCGAACTGAACGCGCAGCTGGTCGCGCGCGCGCGAGCGTGCTCGTCGACGTGCTCGCCTTTGTTTGCCCTTCCGCGCGCCCCTTCAGGGCCGAGCTGCACTGAACAACGGATTACAATTGGGATCGTAATGCGCGCTAGCTCGTATTCAGATTCCATAAGGGGTGAAGGGCGGAATCTCTTACGAACAGAACTCCACGGAAACCGACGTATGCTTTGATGTAATTACCGTAGATCGACTGAAGAGCTAAAGAGATCTGCTTACATCGTTTCTACGTCGAGATTGTAATATTATCTTTAGATACCGTATAATTGTCACAAAATGATTCTGCAAACGAGAAGCAAATGTCCTATCAAATATTACTTCAATCAAATTGCGAATTTATAAATAAATCTTCAAATTGTCTGTCATATGTTAAATATGCATTCGTGTGTAAATGTGACACTTGAAATTCGATTCTACACAGAAAGCTAGTATGACGTTAGGCTTCCATCAAGGAACATTCGTGTTACGTATCATCGGGATTACAAATGCAATTCGACTCGAAGAAGCTCTTCAACTTCTCCTGCACAGACTTTGTCTGCACACTGCAATTCGCACTACAACTGCACACCATCTATATCGTTCAACGCGATCTTTGCGTATTCGATTCGCTATTTTCATAAATTTCGGAAAAATCGGTCAACATGACGGGTCACGACGCTCGAGCATACCTAAACGTGACTGTGTCGTGCCGAGTCGTGTCGTACACGATCCGAAAGTCCCGTACAAGCGAAGTGGGTGAGAAGGGATCGATTTGTTTGGCGGACACGACGTGTGATACTGACAGAACTCGAGCACGCGAGTAAACACTCAAACGGGGCTGCGAATGTCAAAGGGACGAGGGGAACAAAAAGGGCTTAGGATTATGGGGGTGCAGGGAAGATCGGACGAGGATAGGGTGTGCGACGAGATAGGACGAGCGATAGGTCGAACGGACGGTCTGCTCCGGGGAAAGAATTCGATGTAATCGCTCTGAACTTTCCACAAGAGCTTCGCGCGACCTGAGGCGGGGTGGCCGACGAAGGAAACCGACTCGGGTTACGAGACAGTTTCCTACTCCGGATCCTCTCTTGCCGCAGGGGAAACGTGTGCCCCGTCGCGAAAGATTGAAGGAATCCGGAGAGATTTGTCAGGTATCGCCCACGTAAGAGTGGTTTCGATATCTCATTGGAAGCCTGTTGTTTGAAAACGAATCTTCTTCTTCTACTAACTTTTGATAACATGCTTTATGATTTACGATGTGTCAGCAGTGTTCTGTATTAATCGGTACAATTTAACGAAATAATATAGGATAGATACAGGAGAGACAGGATAACGCGAATGAAAAATCACACGAATATTTGACTAAAAGGCTATAAATATTACTTAACGTCACGTAAACAGAAACGTGTTTGTTTCCAGTAGTATTGAAAGAAATTAAATGCATAAATTTTATTATTGTTTTATATAGTACTTGCACTCGAGTACTCTTCAGTAAATATTTTTTTAAAATTATGCATTTATCGAAAATAAAGATCGAGTTTTGCATAAGTGTCTGCGAACTCAAGAGAGCTTTTGTATTGTTGAAAATTTCTGCTTTACTGGCATTACAGCTATCTATTTTCGATCTACTCAAATTCGTTTTGTTTTATGTAAGAGCCGTTAGAGTCCTGAATTACAGTCAACATATTAAATAAAACACTGATATATCCGTGTCACATTATATTTTAAGGATTGCGAATTAAAGATTAGAATTCGACCAATCAGATAATTTTTTAATTTTAATCCATTTCGTTCTAATTGGCTGAATTCTAATTCTCAATTCGAAACTCTCAGCCTCTAATGCGAGTGTGACACAGGTAAGAGTATTAAGAGTCCAACTTTCCATAATTCATAAAACAGTAAATACTTTGGAGATACTAAAAGTGTGTTTTTTTATTATTAGAGAATTTGTACATCATTTTTATGCAGAAGAAGAGTCTTGGTCTTAATCTTGTGCCTTGCACGTATACGTGAGATGATTCCCTTAAACAATCGTATACACTGAGAAAATTTCTGATAATGGTCAAGTTAGAAAATTCTGACTTGTCTATTTTCAACCAGAATTCTAATTAATGCAATCAAATTTCTTTTCCAGTATATATTGCAAATTATAAAATATTTTTTATCTATTTTTATAAAACAATTATTTCTAATTTTTGTTCAAAGTATTCGAATCTGTCATGCATATTAACTGGTACAAATATTTTGTAAAAATCTAAAATGAAAAATCAAGTAGAAAACAAGAAACAAGTTTGATTATGCATGAAAAAAACGATTTTGCTGAAATATTTAGAAATTTCATTATTAATATTTAAAAAAGCTACATATAAATCTGGAAATAATTTTGTTGAACTATTAAAATAATTATGTAGGACGCTCAAGTTGGTTGCCAGAATATCAAAATTTTGTGTAGCACCGTTCATTATGCTTGAATTTTCTACATAATTATTTTAATGTTTAATAAAATTATTTTCGAGCTTATATGTAGCTTCTTTAAATATTTTAGCAAAATCGTACTTTTTGATTTTTCAGTTTGGGTGAACAAAAATATTTTTGATAAAGTACAACGACGAACATATGATATATCTTTGCTTTTTAGTATCTTTTGTAGTCATGATCAAGACCGGATGGCGTTGGCAGAGAACCAATATTGATCGGTATAAATTCGGATAGAATTTGTTCTCGGATGTATCTCTTTTAACGTAGCCTGTCAATTCTCTGTCAATTTTTGTTGAACCATAGGACGTACAGCTACGTACGAATTTAGCTGGTTTTAATATACACGTTTTCTAATTTGTTAGCAACATGAATTATTACTTACTATCCGTTTTTGATTCTACAAAATATTTTGTTTTACTAAAATAGATATTAGAAAATTTTTCATCAAATAGTATTATTTCACACACATTTACGTCGCTGATTCGTGATCATAAAGATATTTTTATTAATTACTATTCATCAATTCTTTTAATTAAACGCAAGAAATTTTTCGTTGAAATAAAGGCAAGATTGAATAAAAGAATATTCAATATTGAATAAAAGAATTGCATGCGCGCGCAATTATATCTTGAAATAAGTATCTCTTGAAAAAATGATTAATACTATTCATACTAAATATCACACATATACTTAGAACATTTGTGTTAAATTTAACATACTTTACATGTATCAAACGATCCATTCAAATTTTGTATTAATTTAATACAAGATGAATCGTTAGAAAGCAACACTAATATTATGTAAAAAATTAACATAAAAAAACGTAACGGTAACATAATTTGTAAGTAATCATTTTCTTTATTAAAATTAACATTTATAGTACGTCAAATTAACACATTTTATTAATTTAGAATTTACGTTTTAAGAAATTTATTTATATGTTATTCGTTTATTTACTAAATTGTGTTACTTTAACACTAAGAAATGTTGAAATTAATTTAACACAAAATATTCAAATAACATGATCACATTATATTAATACTCGGATATATTAAAAATTCTATTTTAATAAGCAAAATTTTTAAACAAGGATTTGAGTAAATCGTTTTTAACACAAATATAGAATGTTTTTTAGTGCATGTTATTACTTAAGTTACATTACTCATAATAGTCCATTTTAGCTACAAACGAAACCTGCCGCTTAACGTCCATTATACGCGTGTTTATTTTTACTAAATACATAATCCAATTAGATCCATTCGTGCGTGATATTACGTCCACAATTCATTATCATGAAATTAATACTGTATCGTATTCTATTACTGGCATCATCTATTACATCTATTAATTCTCATCTATTACCATAAACGGATAGTCACAAAATAGGACAGACATCAAATACCATCGTTATTAATTATTAACGGGCAAACTAGTCTTTCTCGATTCTATTATTAAAGCCAGAACAGCCAGGTTTCTCCAATATGAACCGGAATAAAAATAATCGCGTTATCTCTATGCACGTCCAGGATTAGTTTGAAACGTAATTCACTCGGGACCGTCTTCACGAACTTTGCTTTCAATCGCGATAATAAACGCAACGTGCGCGTTGCTCGAGTTGCTCGGGGAACGCGCCCAGCGTGCGCGTTTAACTCCGGTTTAGATAGAGAACACAGTTTCCATTCATCAAACAGCGAAATCCGACAAATATGTGCGGTCGTTAGTAAGCACTCCTGGAAAGTGCCGTCTAATACGCTTTTCAGTGGGTCCAGCAAACAAGATCGACGCGCACGTTTCCGATCGATCGAATTCACCTCAATCGAATGATCACGCGCGCCGTCGATCATCGCCGCTCTAAAGAGCTAACTTTAAAATCTTCTAAGCGGTTTTAAATATCTTTGCTGAGACGTCTTGTCGCCTCTTGTCGAAAGTCTTCCAGTTTTGGTGTCGCCAACTGCATCATAAACTTTTGAAAATTATCTAAAATACGCAAAGCGAAAATAGAAAGAAAATTTTTAAATGTTCTTTTTCGACGATATGATAAAAGTTTGTACGTGCAAATTCTATTTTCGATTTCGAAAAGAATTACAAGTGTTATGAATAATTTTTCTATAACAGCGCATGATTTTGTACTTTCTTTGGAATCTCACTTTGAAGAGCGAAAATTGAGCCAGTCTTGAAAGAAAGTAGCTCAATTTTCAATCTTTAAGAATGAAATTTGACTCTTTAGAGTGACAATTCTATAAAAGTTTTAAAGAGAATATTTGTAACACGACAATTCGTTTCGATTGTTTTTTTTCATTTTTCTCAGGATCAACATCTCAGATCAGAAAGAATTGTTCATGCATTGTGTATAAGAACGAGGTATTTCGCGAAATGTGTCTTTCGGGAACAGGATGTACAAGGAAACGAGTGATTCTGGTAACAGTGACGCGAGATCGATTGTCTGCTTCCGAAATGCTTCGGGCTGCGACCGTCCAGTTCTAACGTGTGTATTTGATTCTCTATATACGCGAGATTGAAATACTTTCAATGTAATTTGAAATACATTAAGAGTTAATTATCATTTACATAAAACATATAATTGTAACAGTTAATTAAATAATAATATACGATAACAATCACTTATTGTCCTTTTAATTTGCTGATTTTAAATGCATACATAATGTTGGGTAATTTTTGTTAATAATTATTTTCCCATATCAACAAATTTGAAAATTATTGTACGAATTAAAAATAATTTTATAAATTGTAATTATTTATATAAGCGTAAATTTTAAAATAATTTGAAAATTCTCATTAATAATGTTGCAAAAAATTTTTCACTAAAAAAACCTTATAAGCTACTGACAAGAAATAATCTAATTTTTACATAAAATTTACTATCGCAATTTTAAAAATTATAAAATATCATTTGACAAATCTAAAATAAGCGTTTGTCGATACATGACATGCATGAGATAAGTAAAATAGATATTTTTTTTAATAGTACTGACTTGTTATATCAAAATTTGTTTTCACTGACGTATATATTACGAAAGTTTGGAAACTAGCGCAGTCCCATTTATGAAGTGCAGTTCGCGCGTACAACAATTTAGGAGTACGGATTCATAAGCGTTCAAAACGTAAATGCGTTAAATTAAATTTCCCCGTTTGTTTTAGGGATAAATTTGGAAGATCCATTTACGGCTTAATTTGACGTATTATGGACATTGTTGTCGCAGTATTACGTTATAACTTATAATAAATCCAGCTGTACTAAAACTAATGACTTCTCGCGTATGAATTCACCCTTAATAGGGTACGGCTCGTCGCTCTCGATATGCGCACAATCAAATAATCTGACGAGCGGAAGCAACGTTACCGGCACTGCTACAAGTTCCTGATCTTACGCTAGTCTGCAGATAGTTAACTTCGACCTCTGGAAGTAACTAGTTAGTGTACAGAGCGGGCGATTTAACGTTCGTCGATCTTACGTGTAGCGCCATCAGGCAATAGTTAGCTTACACGTTGGCTGTGTCTTATTAATGAAGTTGCAGTAACGTGTTCGGAACAGTTTCATTGGAAAAACCTTAGGATTTACGTAATTAAATCTTTTACGTTTAACACGTATATACTGTTAATTCTATTTAATTTTCATTGTTAATGTAGCAAGCAATTAAAACATATATCAAAAAGATATAATAATATGAAAGAGAAGATAATAATAAAATTAAAAATTAAGGCTGATATAATAAATAAAGAAAACGTGAAAAATTAAAGCATACATAATTTTTAAAAGATTATTACCATATAACACACAATATGCAAAAATATAAAAGCAAATGTATAAGAGTTTAAAATAAAAAAACTGATATGCACATATTGTATAATATATTTATAAAATAGAATAATTTTAAGAAACATTCAAAGCAGAAAAATAAATATTTTTGGAATGAAATCTCATTTTAAAGAGTGAAAATTGAGTTTTAAAAAAAAGCTCAATTTTCAATCTTTAAGAACGAGATTTCATTCTTTAGAGAAGTGAAAATTTACTTTAAAAGTTTTAGAGAGTAATAGTTATTTTTTGATCACACTAAGCTTTTATAAAAGTGCATTTCTTTTCTTGTACAAGTATTATTAATTGCTTTAGGTTTATCAAATTATTATTTTTGCGGAATAAGTGATGATTGATATCACAATGTACACCAATATTTAGGAAGCAGAACTTAGATCGATTTGTCCCATTTCGAGTGCTGTCCAATCAAGAAGCAGACGGTTGAATAGTACTCGCGCAACTTGCAGAATCCAATGCCCACTCTATATCCATTAACTCACACTAGAACACGACGCAAGTAATGCAGATTTTGATTCGTCGTTGAATCCGCGCGACGGCATTTGTAATGTAAATTAATACGGATCGAGAGACGCGAAGTGTACAAAACCGATGACGTTTATCTCGTATTGTTACAGTGCCTTTTTTTTCCATCACTGACCCGCAAAAGATCTCAACGACGCACGGTTTATTCGCGTTTTTTTCTAATGGAAAGACTGAATTTATCCGCTCGTAAAAAAAGAAAGATATTTGTGTTTGCGCAACTACGCACAGCTTTTAAAATAACGTGCAGTTAACGCCACGCATGAGAACGTTTATTAAACACGTCGGAATAGATACGACTATTGTTCTATACACTGATAACTTAAACAAATTTTGTTCTCAAACTACTTTACTTTATCTAAAATATCTTTTTTGTAATTACTGTGAATGTAATATTACTAGAATTTAAAAATTGTAGAGATTGTATTACATACAAAAATAGAAACAAGAAAAAATAAAAAATGAAAGAAATTTAATAGAATTACGGAGGGTGACAGCAAAATTCTTTTTAGATCCCATTGTTCCAACGGCAAAATGTTATATGTAATTTTTCATTTATATATATATATATATATATATATATATATACACTAT
>NW_012130137.1:565805-568625 GCF_000143395.1 Atta cephalotes
GTATATATATATATATATATATATATATATATACAATTAGATTGCTTTATCAATGCCAGGAAAAAGTATAGTAATATAATTTTTACACATTGTGATCGTATCTCAGACGAACATCGGCTCAATAGAAAAAGAGTTATTTCACTGAATAGTGTAAATATATAATAGGTAAATGGTAGTAAATGAGTAAATCGTTTTGTAAATAGATAAACTAGCTCCATGAATAAATTGCAGATCGCCTCAAACGTGCAAGTTTCTTACGAAAAACGCGCATAATCTAATTTACGAGCAATAATCTTTGAAGAATTGACGGAATCGGAAAGAGTGGAGATTACGTAGAACAGCAGTATTGTTTGCTCTTACAGTATTGTTTGCTCTTTAGTCTTTAAAATAAACGAGAAGAGAGAGGAAGTTTGCCAGTTACCATCTGATTTCTGTCCGTTACATTTTAGGAGCGAAAAATTTACAGAAATTTGCGCGTTCTATTGATTTTACCGATGGAACGAGAGAAGGGCCGCATGATCGAATCTCGAAGATTTGCTTTTAAACATTGAAACAGTACTCACAGTTAAAGGGTCAAAGCGAGAATGGTGGCGGCGTTTCTTTACGATCGGTGATTCGTAGAGTCGTAAAGCGTAACGATTTGATTAGCTTCCTTTGGGATTTACATTTTACGTGCGGGCACGGCGACGTAGCCAGAAGAAGAAGCAAAATAACTGTATCGCAATCTGGATAATAAATCATCGCGGCTTAAGCCGTTCGTTAATATCGCGCAATCTTTAATCGCAAGCAAGGAAAATATTTAGCGAATAAATTTAGATTAAAGACCCTCGCAATACTATCGCTAATAGCCGTCACCACGAAAATCGTTAATCAGTGTTCACGTCTACGTCGTCACTTTGATTAGCCTTCCTAGGCATTTTCAACCGCATATCGCAAACGGGATTAACATATAAACTGACGTAATGATGATGGTGAAACGCCAGACGGTCAATTACTCTCGTTCGTCATCCTTGACATTACGGAAACCATAACAAAGATACACAATAACAAAGATTCTCCTCGCATTCGTTTGCACATCATAAATAATAACAATGTAACCAGATAGTTTTGGATTCAAAAGTGGGACAATTTTATGTTAGAAGAGTGGAAAAGAATGTATGAATATGAAGATAGAGATAATAATAGTAATTAATAATATATATTCAAAAAATTCAAAAAATTATTCATATTTTAACATATTTGATGGAACAACGAAATAATCATTTCGGAGATAAGACTGTCTTACGAAACGTCTAAAGTCGAATCTGATATTCAAATTGTTTTGACACATCACAATTTTTTTATCGATAAAAAATAACACGATTTTTCAAGATTTTTTGTGCCATATTTATGATGTGTTTTTTAACGTACAAGCTGAGGTAAAAAAAAAAATAAGTTCAATGGTATGTAAACTTATAAAATTAATATGCAAGCTAGGTTAAAAATATTAGAAAATTAAAGCTATTTTTCATTTTAAAAAATGACATGAAACAATTTGGACAATTCGGATTCGATTTCAGAGCGACAAAATACATAAGAATACTATGGTCTAATTTTTGGATAAATAAATTCTTTTATGCATCTTAGAGATTCTCTAATAAATGCCTTTCACTTGGTAACATAAGTCGACACGAGTATCATTCTATCTTTCTTGACATTCAGTGAGTAACAAAGATGGAACTACACTTGTGTCGACTTGTGTCGACTTGTATCACTAAGTAAGGAAAGTATCAAATAAGAGTCTGGACATGACAAAGTCACTTTTGATTGGTCCTATATACTATACTATATATTAATAACTATACTATATATTAATAATTTCTGAGGAAGAGAGAGAGAGAGAGAGAGAGAGAGAAAGAGAGAAGAATAAATAAGAACAAGATAGAACAGAATGAGAAATAGAAAGAAATAGTAAATGTATATCTTCTATCTCGCAGATTTTTGTTAAAACTACTCTACAACTTATGAATTCTTATTGGAGGTTCTCTAGTGTGCCTGTATAATCAGCGTATACTTTTCACGATGCTCTATTCGCGTCAGTGTACCACATCGAAGCTTCGTTGAAATGATTAAACGATTTTGAAAACTGGACACCTACATCTTCTTTTATTCCTCTACGTCAATCCTTCATTCTTATCCAGGGACTTGTATGGTGACAAAGCTCCGTGTCCGTAAACGGATGATACACATTCGTACACGTGTTTCGGTTCCACAAATCCAGAACCTCGATAGAAGCGAAGCTTCCGGTGGACCGCGATGTAGAATCTTCTCGCCTACATCCGCGTCGTCTCCCGTCGAACCTGTCCGCTACACAACGGATTCTCGTAGGCGAATGGCAGTCTATTACGGCGCGCGTAATCGACCGGTCGAATGGGTACGATTGTCATGGCTGACAACCGACTCGAATCGAATCATCTCGGGCAGATAAGGCGATTGAGACGGTTTTGCGCGACATTCGCGTGCGAACGAACTATCTGTTAGTGTTATACACACGCACACTGTAACTTGAACATCATACTCGGGTTGCAACAACGTATTTCGCATTCGTATCTTCGTCGCGCGATCCGATATTTGCGATAACGTCGCATCCCAGTTCCTTTCCCCGACGAATTAAATAAAGCTCCAGTTTTATCTCTCTTAATGCTATAATTATATTATTTTCGTCATAAGTTAATTAATTTTATCTAAAACTTTTGCCTTAGTTTATTAAATTATTTTCAAATCTATATGACGATAAAAATTGGGACAAAAATAAGACAGAAAAAGAGAGAGAGAGAGACA
>NW_012130137.1:568645-570233 GCF_000143395.1 Atta cephalotes
TTATATATATATATATATATATATATATATATATACACGTATATGATATATACGGAGCGCATCGTACATGTGAAAGTACTCAAAACTGATTATTTCCATATAGGAAAAGATTGAGAATTAATCCTGACGTCACATTTCACCAGAACCGAAAACGGCGTGTTTTAAGACGACGTAACGTAAATCGCGACAGATTTCTCTAGGCAACGGGTTTACGCTCGTTCCGCTTCGCTCGGAGCGACGTGGACGTCGTCGTCGTTTCCGAGAGTTTGTGTTTTTCAAATCCGAGGGGGCAGTCGGTTTAACGGCAATCCGACGAGTATAATCTCCTACAGAGAAGAGGAGAAGAGAAGAGAGGAGAGGAGAAAAGAGGAGAGAAGAGGAGAGGAGAGGAGAAGAGAGGACAGGAGAGAGAAGCGAATTTGTCAAATCGATTTCGCGTCGCGGAGTAGTGAGCCACGCGAATCACGCTAGTTCTAAAGGGCAATCCGGCCAATTACGAAAACGCGCTGAGCGACACTATTCGTCGCTTTGGTAACCGGGCTAATGCAAATTTCGGTTTGTCGAAAGCTGCGAGTAAAGCCGTAATGCAAATCGGTGCAAATTAATGCGGATCGTAGGTGAAACCGACAGGCCGATAAAGTTTTTAACTGCACCATTGCCGATGGAACGAACGGTCGGCCTGGGTCTCTTTGTTATCCTCTTTCGCGTGTAACGTCTGACTAAACAGCAATAATACCACTTATATTGCACGCGACTCTGCACCTTATACATTCTTGCAAGTAATTACAAGTATTTCGTGTACGCTTCCATTACAATGTCGGCTCAAAAAAGTAAAGCTACAGACGCTATAACTTCTTACGTGGAAAGAGTTCACCAAGCGCGACGTTTAAGCGCGCTCACTGCACCCTCGACAGCCATTTTTCGCCTTTATACAGAGTGCCATGGGAAAACCTGGATTTTGGAAATGCAATATTCGCGCTACTCTAACGAGAAAACTCTGCCGACCAAAACTTATCGTTTCGAAAAAAATTCGGTTTAAAAAAAGAGATTTTTTTTCGGAATTTTATTTACGCAACTTTTGCGTACACACACAATTAATCGTATATAACGTACTCGCTCCTGAATAATTATATTACCATTGTTAATTGTAAAAACAATAATTAGATATGAATTTAAATAAAAGAACAAGGAATATTTAAATATATAAAATAATCCTATATTAAATTTTGTTTTGTTTAACCCCTGTAATGAATATCAAATTTGAAGACATTATATCCATTAAAATTATTTAATTTTATCGACATCATCTGAGATCTGGTATATAATCTATATGTTGGAAACATTTAAAAAAAATTAATTATTTAGTTGTTAATTAACACGAATTACTTATTAAAATGCGAATGAATTGAATTAAATTTTTGTTTAACATGATTCCAATAAAATCAGGTCTGAAAGGTTAAGTGATTAATTTAAACGAAAAGCTGACATCTTTTTTCTAAGGTAATATAATTTGTTTAATATATTTTGAATACATTAAACAAATATATACGTGTATGTATATATATATATATATATATATATATATATA
>NW_012130137.1:573003-580254 GCF_000143395.1 Atta cephalotes
AGAGAGAGAGAGAGAGAAAGAGGCATACGTCGATACATTTATATTATCATTATTTAAAAAAATTTTTTTTTATGATTACTTTTGTAAAATTATTGACCAATAACATTTCTTTTGAAAATTTTTTCAAATACCGATTCCGAAGCTCGAGATACAATGTAAATGTACACATAAGAACATATTATTTAAATCTCTTATGAATATCTCGCATAACGACATACTTGCGATAATTTTTTCGTGCGTTCATTGTAAACGAGAGTAATTCGTCCGGCCGTTCCTAAGCTATTCGCACGCCGTAGGCGAGAACGCGTCGCGCGGTCCTCCGTGCCGTGCTATTATGCAAATGAGATTTATCTAAAAATAGGGAAAAAACGCGTAAGAGGAAGAGGATGCGATCTCAATTTTACTAGCGCACACCGGTGTCCGTGTGAAAACGAGGTCGACGTAATTTTAACGGGACGTTCTCTCTCGTGTGTTTTGGGTAAGCGCTCGCGCGCCACGAGATAAACCGCGTTGTGCCGCGATGCTAATTAAAAAAACGCCGCGGTTATTACGCGTCATTGTTGCAGACGCGTTGCGCCGCGCGCGCGTCCTGTCCACGTACGCATTTGCACGAACGATTCGTTGAGAACAATTGACCGAATCGCGATTGACGTTGAAAGACAATTGGGTTACGGGTGAAATATAAATAAAATATTGGCGAACAGATCCCCATGATGGGGCGATTGACAGAGCCTGGAAACGCGACGAAAAATAATTCATCGTTCTGATAAATAATTGCTCGTCGAAGTTTTCTAGATTTTTGCCACGAGAGAGAAAGAAAGATAGATAGATAGATAGATAGATAGATAGATAGATAGATAGAGAGATAGATAGATAGACAGATAGACAGACAGACAGACAGACAAACAGACAGATAGATAGATAGATAGATAGATGAGAAAGAGAGAGAAAGAGGGGGGGGGGAAGGGTGAAAAGAGATTTCATTGTCACGGAACACTGAATTTTTCTACGGTTGAATTATTTGGAATAATCCATGAGTTTTGTGTACCCTCACACTCTCGCGGTTTTGCTGCGATAACGAAGTCTTCGTAGAATTTCGTGCGGAATTTGAATCGCCAATTACCATAATGTCGGAGATAGGACGTCAGTCTATCGACGATCAGTCAGTCGAGCAGATTTTAAATATACGTTAGCGATAATGTGCGCTCCGCTGTGACTTTCGCGACTCGACATAAAAAGGGAATAACAAGGGGATTCCAATCTCTTCCTTCAGGTCTCAGTGATTTATGAATAATGATTAATAAATATTAGAGAGAGACTATACAAAAAAAATTCTATAAGTAATCAAATATTCACTGTCAGCTAGTAAAACTGAAAATACTTTTAATTATAAACTATAAACTTTTAAATAAAGATACGAAAGTCGTGTCTAATTAAAAATTTGTCATGCGGTTAAATAAGAGCGCAAGTTAATTTACAAATTACAAAGAGAAATAAAAAGGTAGAAAAAAAATTAAGAATGTCAGAAATTATAAGACATTTGTTTTTAATCAATTAAAAGTACTTTTGCAGATTTACTTGAACGGTGCTATTTCAACATTTAAGTAAATTCAATTATCAACTTATATTCAAGAAAATTTAGAATCAGAAAATAAATATAGCTCTTTTGCATTATCTACATCGTTAGTACATAAATAGGACTAGCGCTCGTAGTTCACGAACGGTCTAACTTATCTCTAAGACGTTCTATTTGAATTAGATCTGCTCGCGCGCAATCCCCGCTTCGCTTCCTCGAAGACACCAGCAGCTACTTTAGCGACAACTAATGCCAGTTCGACAGTTGGAGATCGATGAGGATGTAAAAGTATCGTCGGTCCACGTTTCGGAAAAAGAATAATTTCGCCGGGGTGCACGTACGGAGGAGACGGTGATAAATCATTGCACCGCTCGATCCTCGCGGAGAGTACCGAGTATGGGAAAAGCCACGCCATTCTCGTCCTCGTCCTGCGAATTTTTCGCATAGACGAGCACAGACTACACAGATAGTCGGGCCAGGGCCCTTTCCCCACCCGTCATTGTAATTAAATATCCGAGCACGATGAATAACGATACTGAAATATCCATATTTTCCCCTCGTCCTCTTCGCCATTTCCTTCTTCCCGCGCATTCCTTCTCCTTTTTTCTTTTTCTTCGTCCCTCTCTTTTTCCTCTTTTATCTTCTTTTTTTTTCTTTTTACTCGCCACTTCCCTGCCGGTACGGCTTCCGATACGCTCGGTAAACCGAGATACAAAGTCCACTCACGTTTCCCGGGGAAACCGGGAGAGACGCCGAGGAGAGGCGGGACTCCTCGAAAGGAACCCGAGAAAGTATCCCGTATTAAATTACAGACGAGAGGCGTAAATCTTTACGGAGTGAAAACTCCAACTCGCGCCGAAGTTTTAGTTTTTTAACTTCGGGGAGACGGCCTTGTATAATGAACCACCGGGCATCGGTGCAAAGATATATTGTATCCCGAGCGTACCGGGACGCGCCTGGATTTAAAAGACTAAGGTAAGGGATCTTCCACTAGAATAGTTCGCTGTGACGACGCGTTTCCACGTACGTCCTTCACTGAACTACGTACATGATTTTTTTCTCACTGCGTTTCTGTAAAGGTATGGACGATATGAACTATAGTCGTATTGTTTAATAGATCCATAATTTTAAGAGGAGAACGGAGTGTTCAAAGAATACCAGATTCCTCGTTTAACGTAGTTGGTTGAATTATTCAGAGTTACTATCCACTCTCTTCTACTTTCCTCATACATAAAAGTATTTCTCCTTTGTTTCTTATAAAAGAAAAAAAGCATCAACACAGAATTGAATTATTTATTAAAAAGAAATATCTCGTTCGAAAAATGTCAAGCGTGATGTACATGAACTTCTTTTTATGCAAACACATATTCGTATTTTAATACATTTTATAGAAATAAATTTTATATAGAGTGAAATACGAATAATAGAACATTTTTAATAGTATTTCACTAAATACTCTTTTTTTTATTAATACATTAATAATATTAATATACTAATATGTATTAATATACAAATATGTATTTGAATTTATGGAGAAAAATGTTCTTGAAGTAATTTGTTCTTTTCAAAGAACATGATTCTATTTTGTTATAACTTTTCTGATTCAATTATATGTTTATATGTATTTTCAAAAGTTAAATGAAAAGTTCAAGTATATTGGAATGCAAACTATAAGCAAATTTCTTGTTTACTACCTTCGCTTCTGCAATTCGAAATGGCCAACGTAAGTATCGGGAATCCCTAACATCTTACATCTCACGCAGACCGTAAAGTTCTCGCAATTTCTCTGTACGAAACATAAATCATTAACAGCTCGAAATGCGGCTCTTTCAGCGAAATAATACAAACTCGAGTACACGGTTAGCAGATACTCGCGCGTACTTTCTCATCGATATTCACGGAAGTGGGTAAATCAAACCGGCATCGGAAAATCCGCTTTGAGTCTTCTTAATAAAATCGCAATCCCGGAAACGGTTTTCTCTCATTAATCTTTTTTATCCGATCTTACCTCGGCAAAGCGTTTATTTCCTGTTCATCGCTGAGACGCGCATTCACCGTTACAGAAGCTCTCAGCAAGTATATTAGGATCTCGAAAGCTCTCTAGTTACACAGCATTCGATTATTAATTTCTTTTTTATCTATCAAGATTTCTGTATTTTCTTATATGTCCCCCTTTTTGGTTTCCTCTCATCCTTTCCATCGTTACATATTTTCTTCTTTTCCCTTATTTTCCTCTTTTCCCTTTGTTTCTATGTGTCCGATAAAGTGATTTGCCTGCTCATCTTTATTCATCGTGCACCAGGTTAGTGTACCGGGTTAGTATACATTGTATATTACTAGCGCGGCGCTATTAATTTTCGTTTGACACTTCAAGACCGATGGGATAGACACGTCCTGAGAGTTTTTACGGGATTTCCATGATCGATTACCTCGTAGATTATGCGAGAACATATGTACTCCCTCGTAGTGTTTTGCCTTACGTAACCAAATAAAGAGTCAAAGTCACGCCGAGATGTTCCGATGAAAAACCGATGATGTATCAATGTGAATCTATCATACGGCGAGATCTATCTATTTGTCTCGGCTTATCTAAATAACTTAAAAGCTTCGTTCAATTCGAACAGATGGCTTAATAATTAACTACAAGACATTTTTTGTTATTACTAGAGATCATTTATCTATTTTAAAAAGAATACATTATCCTACATTATTCTTATGAATAAAAACAGAACTCTTTTCTTCCTTAATGATACATGATATACTCTTCCCTATATGAAAACTTTTTCCACTTTTGAAGCCTTTGAATATGTGCGATGAAGTAAAATGTCTTGTATAATTAGCACTAAAATACATGATAGCTAGAGAGTAATGGTTTTAATAGCTTAGACAGCACCAAGAAACGAAGAAGACAGTAAAGCTCAAAGGCTCAGAGTTGCTTGAGAGTTAAACCGAGCATAGTTGATAATGTTTCTTACGCTAGGTCATGCTTATCATATTAATTAAGTACAGCTGATGTCGCAATCTCTTGAACCAGAATCTCTCTCTATCAAACTCGTACTTACATAAAATGTTACCTCATGCAACGCAACTCTGTCAATTTAGAAAGAGAAAAACGACGCAAGTTTGCAACGAACATCGAATTCTCGATTGTCAAGAAAGACGAAAGCTTAAAACTTTGCGCCGAGTTTCTCTGAAACAGAAACAGCTTAAGTTGAATCTTAATATTTAATAACTCTCCATTAAGAACCTGTGCCTCCGAGAGCGATGTGCGTGCCTATTTATCAACATGTATTTAATCAACGAGCTCGAAAATGCAATTAATTATCGTATATACTAAAACCAAGCGTAAGATCGCTAATGTATGTCAAATAAATGCGCGAGTCCGTTATTACTGTTATATTAACTCGCCCGCCACCCATCCGTGAGGAATTTTACACTATTTACGTAACTCTGCGATATCTACGGTATTTACATTTTTCTCCAGGGGGATGCGTCGTAACGCTCGCAATCTCCGTATATCCTTGAGGCATTTACGAGGCAGCTGCTACGTAGGCAAATCACCGGATAGCTGGTACGTGTACATGCATAAGTGTGCATGTACAGACCGGACAGTTCGACTGGGTGTTACCGGGTAACACACGTACCAACGGCGGCGGCGAGAAATTATTACAATTACAATTTCGAACGGGGTCACGGGATGGAATTAGAACGTAAAAGCAAAACGAGAAGCGGCCTGGGCCGTATATCAGGTCGCAGTTCACTAATCTGCTAATCCAATTCCGTGACTCTCAAGCGATAGCTCTCTCGGTACTGGAAATTACCCAATTATGTCTCACGGCCTTTTGAGTAACGGCACACATCGTGTTTAGTAGCTATCGGCTAAATAAGAAGTAGTCACCGCGATAGTTACGTCGGACTAGTTTCTACACCCAACAGATTTGCCGGATTTTAGTATCACGAGTCGACCGTTACCGTTTCGAATTTGTAATATCATTTTACATGGTTCTAGATTTTAGCTTAGTTTTGCGACAAGCGAAATAGCACTACAGATAATTAAGATAATTATTTATTTGAAATCCTTAAAATTATTTGCAGTAAATGATATACAAAGTTAATGATTTTACGCGTATCATAATTAATTTATAATTTGCAAAGAAAGAAGAAAGAGGATTGTCAAATTTAATTAAGTTACGTGGTGCATTACTTGAAGTGAACTCTGTATATGTGTGTTCCTGTTGCGTATGTCGTTGAGATTCAGTGGGGCAACAAAAGTATAAAGCTTTTCAGGAAGTTTAGAGACGTGTAAGATGTTAACTCGTAATAAAAAGCACGCAATGCAAGATAAATAATTAAGGCGACATTCTGTAGCTTCGTGTGAAAATTCTCACTCGTTGTTCATTAAAAGAAAATCGTGCAAAATACTGTAAAAAATAAGGCACCGTGGAGACTTTAAATTTTTAATTGGAGAACGTATAAACTTCTGCAAAAAAATGTAAAAGCAGTAAAAGAATATGAAAAAACATTTATTTATTTGCAATGTCCATTCCTTCCGGTTAGATTTAAATTTTTTTTAATATTAGACACTTCACAGAGGATTGTAAATCTCTATAGAGTATACATATAAGTACAAGAAGCAATGTTTTTTTAATTCAAAGTATGAAATTTAAGTTATTAGAATATATCTACTCCTGTATACTCTTTATAATCTGTATCTTAAATAAATCCAAATAATCTTTTTGCATCCAAATAATCTTTTTTATTAAAAAGCAATAATTTTCCATTCGCGAATAATCTCTTACGATTTTTAAAATTCACAACTTCATATTATTGAACCGATGTGATGTGAACTGCTAACATTAATAATATCACATTCTACGATACTACCATTAACTTCCGCAGAAATGTGAACGTAATAATAAAAGCTAAGAAACAGAAGATGTTAAATGTTCATAAACTCAACGTTTATTGAGTTTATAGTGCATACAACTATTTGCATAATAGTCTTTGACAGTGCGTAACTTTAATGAAACAATTTGCCATGATGTCGCACGCAGCAGACGAGTGAAAAACAAAGTGTTAAATGAAATGTGAAATAAACTTCGAAGCGAATCAAGTCGACGAGAGCTCTTTTTACAGACGAGACGATAGTGACGGACAAATACCGGCTTTAGTTCCTTGCCAGGGCAAAGTTGATCGAATAAAGTTACGTCGCTTACTCGACAGTGAACTCGCAGTCGATGGCAATTTGCGCGGTGCAGTTGACAGTCAAGTGACAACGCAAATCTCGCGCTCGTTCCTATTGTACTCTATCGCCGAAATTTTCGAAAACGCCCAGCTGGTGCGACGTTTTTACAGCACGTTTGGGAACTGGAAAATTGTTACGATTAGCAAGCAAGCCGGATCGCATGAATTATGTCGGTGGCGGTAACGAATGAGGCGCGAAACAAAATTCAAACCGCTCGAGCTAATCTGCTGATTTAATGACGTTACTCACGTTATTCATATATAGATGCGTGCGAGGGGACGTGTGACAGGGAACGTGTGCATTAAACCGTGGAATTAATTCGTCCAGAAATCAGGCCGTTGATTAAACGTGACCGTGCGCATGTTGCTCGAAGAAGAAAAAGCGATATATATATATATATATATATATATATATATATATATATATATAT
>NW_012130137.1:582282-593346 GCF_000143395.1 Atta cephalotes
GCGCGCGCGCGCGCGCGTGTGTGTGTGGTGTGTGTGTGTGTGTGTGTGTGTGTGTGTGTGTGTGTGTGTGTGTGTGTGTGTGTGTGTGTGTGTGTGTGCATAAAATAGATACAAGTAGAACACCAAAAATAATCTCTCCGCAAAAGTCACGCCCCGGGAAATGATCTCTCAGTTTCACGAACCACGAACGATTCCTTTCGCCAACGCTTTTCCGTTCCCATCAAAACACCCGCCTGATACACCCGCGCGTTCCCATTTCGCTGTGTGCATTCTCTCTATATTGTAGGTATTTTTTTTTCTGTTTTACACCGCATCGTAACTCGTCATCGATAGATACCACGTCGATATTTTCGGCCCTATCTAGCGACCGGGATTGATCTCGCTGGCCGTGCTGCGCGACTACTGATTCAGCAATAACTTATCGCTGATACACACTGGTTGTGCTATTATCCGTGATACTTTTTCTACTTTGTCGACGTTTCTCGATATGCAACGACCGCTAAAAACGTCGTACACCAAGCGATATTTCTTTCTACTCTCGCGCCCACGTTATTTGTTACATCTCCCACGCAAGAATATTCATCCGTCGGTGATGAATACTAATTTTACTAGCCAGAGTGCGAAACTAATCAGCATTTGGGGTTCCTCAACTAAAGTGTAATTAAACGAGATGTCTATAGGGATTTCTCCCCTTGTCCACTTTGGAACAAGGTGTTTCAAAGTATCTCATCCTCTACAGCTCGATGAGATACTTTGGTTAATTTGATTCGATTTTTCATCAAAAATGTCCAAATTAAAAAAAATTGTTTTATGGAATTTTTAAGAATTAGAAAAGTATAGCAATATAAATTTCATTAATTTATATTCATTAAATTTTCATATCGAGGGAAACCTTTAAATCGAGAAATCGATCGCCGTTGATTAATTTTGTGGAATTGATATATTAAATGTCATATACATTTATCTATGGGTAATATAACAAAGATTTATTATTACGTAAAATAAATTTCTCCAATTCAGCCTTACAAAGAACTTTAAAATTCTTTAACGTTAAAAACATTTCGTGTATAATATAAGGCATTAGCAATGAATAAAAACACGGCGATAACTTGCAAACTTTCCGGTATCTTTGATGTATATAATATAAAATTTTGTGCGTATCTATTTGAACGTAGTTTATTGCAGTGATTGTTTGCATTTTACCTAGGCGAATAAAGGAAGAAAGGCAAAAAGGAAGAACCGAGGACACAGAAATGGGAATCAGAACGCATTCATTATTTTTTCACGACGTGGTAGTTGCACGACTCGATATTTTCTCGTACTGTTATCAGTCGGTCCCACGTGCATGATATCATATTTATCAAATCGTTATTTTTTTTCGCCAGCAGTGAATTCCTCACCGTTCTTCATTTTCCATGTTTAATTCCCGGATCTTTAATTACTATCTCTTCTCATCGAGTGTTCTTTCAATGGGCGGTCGAACAATGTCCCTAAACTTTTTTAATTATAGATCTTATTAGCGCTCTTCAGACAATATCATCGTTAATATATGTTTTAAGAAACACTTGTAACAAGGTCTGCACATTCAAGATGAAAACACTATTACTAAGGTCAACACCATGCCGTTACACCTGTAATGACAAGCAGTTGGCAGCAGATGACGCGGCCATTGGAGGGCATGGCGTGCAAGCAAATACGTGCTCCAAATAAATTGCAGAACTAATTTAGAGCGAATTAAAATCTCGACCTACTCTTCTTTCTATCTCTCTTACGCTCTATTTGACTCAGGATGTTTCCTGAATGTTTATTAACAGTGCACGATATGAAAGTCAACCGATACGAAGGAGAAAATATAACTCTTATTTCATATTATCTGATTCATTGTGACATAAATTTGTTATTCATGTTTACATAAAATAAAGTAATAATACATAAAATAAAGTGCATTTTTAAGCTGAATATATATTTATTATATTTAATAGTTAAGGAGATCCTAAAGTCGTTTATTTTATTAAATGCAATAATTTTTGTATAACAATTACTTTTTTCCTCTTTTACAGATTTGAAAATTCTTTTCCAGGATTAAAGTATACGCATTAATACGTGTCTGTGAGAATTTTTGCCGAGAACAAAACAAATTGTTTAAATTGAGATCTTTATCATTTCTTAGTCCAATATGACGTCAGAGTTTATATCGTAACAACATTTATTTGATATAAAAACTTTGCAATCTGTAATTTCAAAATTGTGATTCACAGACTAGTAGTTTATACAAACAATAACGTAGAGTATTTAGAATTAGACTTAGACGTCTAATTAAAACACTATTGTTTTGTGTATTATTCTATGAATATTTATGTAGGTATACGTGCGATATTGATACAAGAATATATAAAGATATGTCGATGTGTCGCATTTGATCGGTAAAATAGTGATGTCGTCAGAATTCAAACTTAATTTTAGATTCCCTTAATATTAAATATTATATAAGGAGTATAAATATGTCTTAAAGTTTTTGTTATAATCACAATTTTAACATTTTACTTTGGAAATATTAAAAATTTTTTTGTGCCTCTATATAAGAGAATTACATAAAAAGAAAGAAACAAAAAAATTTTAAAAATTATGTATAAAGTTCCTAGTCTCCTTGTTCTTTATATCCTCAATAAAATTTTAACTCGGCTTTCTCGAACTTAAGGATAAAACCAGACTCCTAAATAAGAGAAAACAGAAATGTTAAGGAATAAAATCGAGTTGCTACTAATATTTCTTTGCATGTCGTACGACGATAAAATCCGATAATTTCGCCGTCACCGAATATTCATCATCGATGTAGACCGACCGTTTGAATAAACTAACGAGGCTATACTCTTTATATAGGTACCGAGGCTGTTGTAACATCGCTCGTTGGCACGTCACGCATAAAGCAGACCGAGAGAATAATTACGGCGTGCCGACGGACGGTTCGCGCGCGTTTGAAAATTCGTCGTCGCGCACCGTTACCTCGAAAGAGCGCATGTTGCGTACGTGAACGCAAACAAATTACTTCGACTATGCCAAAGTTTGCGCAAATATTGTTAACGTCACTCGGCGGCCGGAAAAACGACAGGTCGTTTCGTTTGGAAACATTAAAAACCGAAGCCATCGTGTCTCAATAGTGGTCAGTTGGTCGACCATATTTTTTTCATCACAACAAAATTTCCCGGAATAAACTCGACTTTACCATAATGTCGGCCGCAATTCAGATAGAAATGGCCGATATCCTGTGCCGCCGCCACCGCTGTAGCAACCGCACCGTTCTGAAGAAACGTTACTCGGGTCTCTCTGGGACGCAAGACTCGCACGTTCCGGCGGAAACTCGTTCCGCACGACGGAATAGTTACTACTAACGTAGATAGCAGGACAGTCGTTATTCCCCGTTATACGTTGAGTTTATATACGGGGTGTTCCGGAATTATCCTCCTTTCGGATATAACGGATCCTTAAATTATCAATTTTTCCTTTCGCCCTAATGATTAATTAATTTCTAAGACTTTAAGGAATAATAAATGCTTTGTACTTGAAATTTAAAAAATGATTATACGGTATTTATTCAAATTCTTCCGTCTTGTAAAACTTATTCTTGTAGAACTTATTCTGTAAATCTTAATGACAGTAATGGCATCATTACATTCAAATAATCAACTGCCTAATGAGAGCTAAACACTGGGTGCACATGTGTGATAAATTTATTTCATGACTGTCAAAGTAGAAAGATAAAAGTTTCAATCCGATTTCGGATCCTTCTCAACATCACTAATTAAAATTAAATTAACTTAGAGATCTCAAGTCATACAAACATATTAAATAAATAAATTATACAAACATGTATATGTACCTTGTGTTATAGATGTGATAAGATTTTGTTGTCCTAGCATATTTTCATTATAATAGACGAATTAACTGTAACAAAATATTAAATATCGCATTAGACAAATATATGTAATAATTAATAGCTTTTTACGAAAAAAATAATATTAGACTTGTCAAACCGCATAAATTATTACAATCCTTGAATTTGCCTTGTTATCAATATAATTATCAGATTAACTATGACAAATTATTAAGCACCAATTGAACAAACATATATAATAATTAAATGATAAAAAATGATTAATAAATTACTTACATGATACAAGCACAAAGCTAAATCGTTTATAAAAATTATCAATTCTGTTGTTCGCTTATATATGACCGAACGCAAACGAGACTAAGCAATATATATGTTGACAATGTCAGTAAGGAGAGAGAAGAAGAAGAATCATTACATCTTTGTAAATAAGTTGTTATAAATAACGTTTAAAGAATCTATATCGTTTTTGATATTTAAATCGTTAGTTTGTTTCTTTATATAAATCATTTCCGATATTACCTCTTTTGTAAAAATTCTTCTTCATCTAAAATATATTTTCGCAGTCAAATTCATGTAAAGTCAAGTCTATATGCCGTGATGACTGAATGCTGTGTCGTGTTCCAATTAATGTGGTTTCTATGTGTTCTATGTGTTTCTATGTGGTCTCTATGTTCTTGAATGCGTGTCTTTAAAATTCTACCCGTTTGTCCTACATATGACGCATCACAATCATTGCAATTAATTCTGTATACCACATTTGCATGCGACAAATAGGTAGCTCGTCCTTTTGTACCTGAATAATGAATTTCTTTAATTTATTTATCCCTTTATATGCCACGCTTATATAAGAAATTTTTTAAATTATGTGTTTGATCGTTACAGGTCCTTAAGAGTCAAAATAAGGACCTTAGTTATTTAAAAATCATTCGGGTTATAAAAAGTATTTAATTAAAGCACAAATTGCTCTTATTTTAATTTAAAATTTAATTATTTTAATCCTGTATTCTATTTGCAGCGCGATAATTTCTAGGACGTCTTATGTATAACTCTACGCGTATAATTTATGTGCGTACGTATATGGAAATGCAGGGATGGCATAGCATGGTATCCTGTCAGGATCAAAATTGGCGTCGAGTCGACGATAACTTTCGTCCGTTATAAGCCCGCTCGTATTTCGGCACATGTTCGCAGCTGTCAAATTATTGTCACTTAGCCGTCGCCCGAGCTCGCTTACGAAAATGAAGATGACCGTGTACAAGGAGCGACGATAGTGGGCGGACTCAATGGCGAGCCGAGCTGGCTGCCATGGAGAAACCAGGAGAAACCTAGATTGTGGTGAATTTTTAATACCGTTCTGAGCTTAATCCTAAAACGAATGGGATACTTTATATACATTTTACACATATGTTTACCATTCTCTCTTGTGATTTTCTCAAATAAGAAGTATATAGCTGGAAATGATGTTAAATCTATATTTTAAATTTTAACTAATAAATCTTGCTTGGAGAGGGAGATTAAATCTAATTAATACAATCGGACTTAATAAAAAAAAAGAGAACAGCGCGATGATTCGTAGAATCGAATCTGTTTCTGTTATTCGCTCTATATATATATATATATATATATATAAATATATATATATAAAATATATATATATATATATATATCATTTTTTATGCAGACATAACAATAAATTAAAAGAGATTTTCTATTTTTCGAATTTTTTAAAAATACTTGTATTAAATAATAATTCTTATGCTATCATAATGATCGCGGATTGTAGCATGTCTAACGTAAAAATTCGATATTCTCGGAATTTCATCTGATTATAAGAACAGACATTCCCTACGTATTGATTTCTGAGATTAAAGGTATCGTTTACGTAATCTCACTAAATTGCTGGGAGCAATATTTCATTGCAGCGAAACCGCTTGCTGTTACAGCCGTACGTTCCTTATTTCAAATTCCGTTTGAACATGGGGCGAATTTGCGGTAAATCGGAAGGGCTTGCTGCATCGCGGCTCATCGTTAGACGCGACACTGCGTTTTGCTGGAATGTTTTTCGCCGGCGGCGCACTAATTTCCTCGGGGAACGACCGCTTGGGAAACCCATGTTTCACAGGGTCCCCGTTCCTTCGAGCAGGTGACCAGACATATGCGCGAGGAATCGCAATTCGCATTCGGTTTTACGTAATTTGTCACCTCTTCCCCGTTATTTTCATATACAATCGACAAACATTAATCTCTTATATTTGATCTAACTCACAAAGCGTGTCTTACTTTAGAATACACACACATGGACCTCTCAAACTCAATCAAAATTTCATTCCATATACGAATTAAAGGGAGAGTTTTCTTTTATAACTTAACAATATAAAACTTTTTTGGCATTACAACCTATTCGGATATATTCTTAAATTTCAGAGCTTTAAGATAAAAAAAGAGAGTTTAAGATAAAAAAAATACTAAAGTTTAGTTATAATTTATCAAAGTTATAGTGGATCTTCCAGATCCATGGTGTGTGTTTTCAAAATTTGTCGGAAGGTACGTTTCAAGGTTAAAAATATATTCGCACATAAAGAAACTTGTTTTCAATTCTTTCAAAGTCTTAACATTAAAAGCACTAACGTTCCTTACTCTTTTAAGATCAGTATCAGATTGTTAAGATCTTTTTAAGATGCCTGAGTATCAATATTATTAAATATATTTAACTGCTTGTCAATTTAATTTATGATGTTATATTATTTTAGTTCTGTTAGGATTACAAGACTAAAAATTAAATTCAGCGCGCAGTTTGTAAGATTGGATATGATATATAAATCCGTATCGAATTGTTTAAGTATTAAAGATTCGGCTTCATATTTAGGGCTTTCATTTCCTATTTGTTGTATACTCACATTACAATCTCTCAAAAAACTACTTTGTTTAATATTTATTAAAAAGACCAAGCGAATCAATTATTATGAAAATAAAAACTTTTAAAAGATCAAACATTTTATATCAGTATAAAGGACACAATTATTGAAAAATCAAAAAATTTCAAATCTTATTTTTTACACAAAAAGTATATAATATTAACCTAAATAATAGAAATAATCAATAATAACCGTTTGATACTTCTAGTATTAATCATACAGATCTCAATTCGTTCAAACTGTAAAAAAAAGAATGTCTAATAAAACTTTTTGTTAAATTTTTACGAATATATTTTCGAATATGTTATCAAAAGGCTCAGCAGCAAAAGGAACTACATAAATATAAGGAATTCAAACACACAAGCTACAATAGACTGTATAAAAACGCAAAGGGTAAAATCACACCAAAGTCATCGTTGAGTTTCTTTGGAAATATAAGGAGACCCGACTGTCTACAGTCGCTCTTTCGACGGCAACCAGTGCATTATCATGCAACGCGTCCTTATTAAACGAACGGAGGAGGGAGAGAGGAACGCGGAAGAGAACTGACGGTATGGAGTGCCGGTCGCGGTAGACTCTCAGTCGATGAGCGGGCGAACAATGGACGGAGCGATGCGTCGCCGGTAGCAACAACAGCAACAGAGCCTCGTCGTCACAGTTGACACTCGTCCGCGTGTACACCGTGGCCCGGTAAAAGCTGGTGGCGACCTAAATGTCGCCTTTATGCCAGGGGCGTATCCGTCATGCGCGCAGCTGCATTATATCCCACGGCCGCCCTCGGAATATTAGCGACGACGAACTCGTTCTAGACAATTCCTTCCTTTACGTTTTCCTCTTTCAAGCCTCCTCAAACCTCTTCTTCGCTTCCTTCTTGGTTCAGTCCTGACTCCTTTCTCTCTTGATTTCTTTCTATTTTTCCACGGTCGCGTCCAGCCTCTCGCCATACCATATGAAATCCTCATGAAGAATTTACGACATGATAAATTATTATTTGCTTGGCGGGGAAAAGCGCGAGAAATGCCAGCGAATATAAAATAAGAAGAAATTATATTACGCGAGGAAGATTCTACAAAGTGATGAGAGTTCTCGAAAGATTTCGCGAATCTTTTGCAACAACCGTAGATATCCCATCGTTCCGCGCTTTTCTTGGACATCGAAAGGAAGCTACTATAGATCTCGAAATACGAGAGGGCGAAGAGATGAGAATGATTTTCGGCAAATAAGAGATTCATATAACTTATCGTCTATCATGATGACTAAATGATTTAATATCCATGTATTTATAGATTATTGTAAAATAATGATATTTTCGTTAATCACACACAATTTTCTTATTTATCTCAATGTGATGTGAAAATTCTTTTAAAAGTATAGAGTTTTACAATACATGAGATCTCAATAGAGATCCTTTGTTTACAATATGAATAGTACAATACTCTCAGAAATATAATTTGTATGTGTATTTTACACTGAGAGCAGGAATCCAAACTCCTCTTCTGTTCGCTTTTATCACGATAGTGATGTAAACTACAGCCTTTTTTCGCTTATTCATTTTTTGCACGGGAGGCTGCGATATAAAGGAAATCGTAAACGGCAAAAGAGCTGCGGATTAACGGAACATGCATGAGCAGTCAATAGACAATAAAGTTCTTTTTAAAAAGAAGCACCGTGTAGAACTTTTTACTTGTTTTTTATCGAGTTCTTATCTACATATTGCAGAATAAATTCTTAATATAGATGCTTATGACTCCATAAATACGATGGTTACGATGAATAATAGATCGATGAATAATAATCAATAATAATAATTGTAGAATTTCAAAAATTATTCTGAGTACTTGATTGGTTCCATTAATTTGTATTTTTATTTCTGGATATGTTATTTTTGAGGTAAACATCAAAATGCTTTGGCCGTGCTAAGAAAAGTTCTATAATATAACTGCGAATTATATTCGAAATATAACCAAGTTATAACCAAGATAATCGTTAATATTATTGCTCCACATCAGCATTGCTTAATATCTAACTGCTCATATCTGGATTCCTTATTATCAAATATTGACTACTTAATGAGGTACTTTTAGACTTCTGTTTCTCAAAGTACTTAATACTTTACTTTATGGCGTGTATACAGATTATTCCAAGGATAGCGCACTTTCTCTATAGTTTCTCTTAACAACGAATTTTTCGACATATTTAGAATTGATCCTTTTTGGCAAAAATTAGATTTTATTGTACTTTTTAAATTTCGATATTTAATCAATATTACTTTGTGAATATTAAACAATATCTGTTAACACAAAAACTTCAACAAAAAAATTTTCAATGCAGAACATATTTAAAATTACGTAAAAAATCAAATATTGTGTCTTTTTGTGGCTTTATTGTTTAAATTACGTAAAACTTTTTATTTTGGATTAGTTTCATAATTAGAATAAAAATTATTATATTCTTGTTTTCATTAAACAAATAATTATTGGGTTGTCCGGAAAGTTCGTGCCGATTTTGAAGGAAAATTGAAACGCAGAAGATTTAAATTTTAGTATACATTTATTAAATTATATAGATTAGTCGGCACGAACTTTCCGAACAATTCAATAGATTAATTAACTAGGTAAAATGATACGTGAAACATTATCATTGGGAAATATTAAGCTGTCATTCAAGCTATAATCTCAACTCATCATTCTACAATCAGAGAGGTGCGGATGTATAGATATTTACGTTGAAATTTTGAAAACGAGTTGTTGCTCTCAACCTGACTTCTAATCAATACGCCGCTAACATGTACATGCACATAAACACCAACTAGTATCATGTTTCAACAATACGTCGAGTTTTGTTATATCATCGTTAATTGGCATCTATAAATGAATCATTATCAATTAACTTTCAAACATTTCTTGTAAAGTTCGACGTAAATTAGAAGTTTTGCGTCTTAAAATTAAATAATGCAAAAAGATTATAATCATAAAATAATTCTGTATAATAGATGTAATTTACAATTACGACGATATTACTTGAATAGTTAATACTCTTCGTTTCGAGTGTTACACCACGAAATTTGATGAAATATTTAAACGAATTGCTGTTCCGAAACGGCTGGTCAGAGGAACGGTCCAAAAACTAAATCAGTGACGCGTATTGGGAAAAATAAATTGATTCGGTCGATTAACGCGCAATGTAAAGGCCCTTTAATCGCGGTACGCGAGTTCGACGTTACAAAATGGACCGAATAATTACATTCCCACAAACAACGCTCCCTTTGTTCCTTTGGAAACTAGTCGTAAACTGGCGGCGCGGCGGAGGTAGCACGAGTGCTCAAGGTACGTGTATACACCGTCTCGCGCAAACAGGCGCGGCAGGTCCTTAAAACAAAACGATTGTAATCCAACAACGGCATTTCGCAGCATTATTTCGTGCTTCGGAGTTGTCTCATGCGCCCGCGTTGCACGGTCGGATTAACAGCAACGTGGACGCGATGCGATGCGACGCGATGCGGCGCGGCATGATGCGAAGCAGGATGAGGGTAGCTGCGAGGGTGTGCAGTAGTGCAGCCGTGTTGCTGCAGCACTCTGCATTGTTTAAACTTTGTCTTCTTTCGTCGTATTTCTCTTATTAGAGAAACAGCCAGAACGATACGCATTTACGCGCCTCGCGAAATCTAGAGACAAACTAATTACTCCTTGCTTTAAGGAAAGCAAGAAATAATTGCTGTCGCTTTTGGTTTTTTTTTGTTTTATTTTATTAGCTTTTAAATTTTTTTTATGTACCCAAATAAACATATAGATATAATATATTTCTTAGAAATTTTGTATTATGTATGACTCTAAATAAGTTCATCTTATTAAATTTTTATAAACAACGAATTTATTTAGAGTTGTACATATTATTTAAAAGCTAATATTTAAAATTTTTATCATTTTGTCCAATAATTATATCTTCAACATTTATATCTTCCGATACAGCACAAAAATATTATTCTAGCAATATTGCAAACATTATAACAATGTTACTGCAAGCTTAGTCTATTAAAAAAAGTTATTATGACAAATATATTCTTGGTAGTTTGTTATTGCGTTTCGAGAAGTGATCAAATAAAATCTGATATATATATTAGGTTGTTCGGAAAGTTCGTGCCAACTAACCTATATAATTTTAATAAAATGTATACTAAAATTTAAATCTTCTGCGTTTTAATTTTCCTTCAACATCGGCATGAACTTTCCGGACAACCCAACATATATATATATATGT
>NW_012130137.1:596080-607747 GCF_000143395.1 Atta cephalotes
TATATATATATATATATATATATATATATATATATATATATATATATATACACACAGTAATACATTATAATTTATATTTTACATATTAACATACTGAAGAAGATGGTTTTCATATTTCAACCGCTAGAAGACATCAATTAACTATTACACCCTTTGTCATCAGAGTTCCTGTCATGTTCTTCGAATAGACGATATCGTTATGAATAATTAAATTTTATCACTTTGCAGAGGAGCGCCATCGCGGTTCCCACTGAAAATTCGTATTCTCAGCCGGTCGGGGCACTTTCCTCGTTTTTCTTACTTGCCAACTACGTGACGAACTCGGCGATATTAAGCCGACGATCGTGGCGGAAACCGCGGTTTCGCCGCGCACATTTTAATTATTCTTCGCGGCATTGGAGAAACCGCAAAATAAATGTCTCAAATCCAACCGGCGCGGCGCGACGATAGGTCTAACCCGGGATTATAATGTAATAAGAAAAGTGTAACATCCCTAATAGTACACTTTATCCGACATATATTCTGGGGATATCTATATGTATATATATATACAACAGACGTCCCTTGGAAATTCGTGCTGTTAAGGATTATGCATAATAGTGATAGCATTATTAGAAATAATTAATTAAATTTAGGATCAAATGTATTTTTCTATAGGAAAGCTAAAGTGTCGAGACCTTTAAGAGTATGGATATGAGAAAGTCATTTTTTATTGGTTCACCATATTTTAATAATTCCTAGGAGAGAAAGAGAGAGAACGAGAGAGAAAAAGATAAAATAGAATAATTAGAAAGAGAAAAAAAAAATGTTCTCTCTCTCGTAGATTTTTGTTAAAAGTACGCTGCGTAAAACACATAACTCGTGTCCAGACTCATATTGGAGGGTCTCTATATAGTTACACCTTTTTTATTACATCATGCCTGGGATCGTCGTAAGCGGCGCGCCGGAGTCGCGCGCTACCAAAATAACGAGTGATATCGATTGCGCTTCGCACACACGAAAGAACTTTGCGCCTTGAAGGCACGCATGCATCGTGTGCACTTTCGCGATCGGGATGCTCGGAATAACGTCATGCGGTACCTTATGCGGAAAAAAGTACATGTTTTTTTTTTCATTCGATCACGAGGCACGCATGTATATTTCATGACACTTCATGTTTAAACATCGGAGCGAATCGAGGGAGACACGGTTGTGGCAGCGGTCGATCTCTCTTTTTCGCCGCGAAAGCGACGTTCTACCGCGAAATCGTGCCAGGGCAGATTGGATTTTTAAACGTTCCGTTCTGCAGAATGGATGGCTGGATCATCGCTTTTAATGAATTCGCACTGGCGAGTAAAAGTCGCGTAGCGCTTTGCTCGCCATCCCAGAGAACCTCGGCGGTCGATAACGAATGACTCCATTTGCAAAAGTTTCTTCTTCTAGTTTTACGTGACGCAATTACAGAGAGCTGAGACCGCGAAGTGGAAACGACCGGTCCCATCGTGGGAGCGTTTGCGCGGATGTATAACAGGCAAACTTCGGTAAAAAGCGGACCATAAATTGCGTTGTTCCATAAAGATCAAAGCGTGCGCGCATGGCCGGGATCGTCGGTGGAAAAATTGAAGCACGCATTCAGAGAGGAAACGCGTCGACGATTTTACATATAGTGAACGATTTGCAACGAACGCACGGATATATCTATGCAACTCGAATATCTAACGGATATCTTACATATATCCCTTAGATATACAAACGTAACCCATTATTCGGGTTTCTGTATGTTGACATTGCTGTTATTCGCTACTGTATAGAACAGTTGTTTTACATGAAAACAAGTTAGTTTGAATTAATAGACTGTCGTGAACGACATAAATGTAAGTGGCAAGGAATAAATTTCAATAAAAAAAAAAAATCAAAAAGTCTTATTACAATTGATCTTTACTAATTTGCTCTTTTATTATGTTATATATACATATATGTCTGATTATATCTAAAGAATCGTTGATATTTAAAGAAAATATATTTAGATTTTGAATTTTATGTTTATATATACTACATACTGTACTCACAAATTATTCGGAGACCATCAAGACATCACAAATTATTCAGAGACCATTCGTAATTTGTATGTCTGAAAAGTCAAGACGGTTCCATTCATATTGAAAATTCCCATCTCATCATTATATTGTTGGAAGGACGATTTTGCTGAAGTATCCAAATATTGAGGTATATATTTAGATACATACATTTAGATGTATACAGATTCGAAAACACAATTTCGTTGAATCATCAAAATAATTATGTAGGAACTGAAGCATAATAATCAGCACTGTAAAATGTTTTGACATGCTGGCAACCAGTTTGAGCGTCTTACATAATTATTCTAATAGTCCAACAAAATTTATTTTCAAAATTGTATTTAGCTAAACTTTTAAACACTTTAATAAAATCATTCATTTCGTGTATTCGATCTATTCATTACGCTTATCATATTTTCCTAAGTACCGATGATTACATCTTCTTATAATATTTATCTATTCGCTGGAGAATGTTTCGGTACTACACAAGCGCACCTGAAACATTCCGGGTGCGCCAGAGTAGTTCATCGGCGTGAATCGATTATACCCTCACGATCTGCAAACACGAAGACTTACCTAAGTCACCGGTTACTGTAATCATGCAACGTCTATTGCTCCAGATCCCCTACGCTCGTATGGACAAATATTGTGAAAGACAATACGGCGCGCTGACGCGTCCGCGACAGCGGCGATGCATACCGACGCGCCAGTTTGTATGCACCGTTGCAGCATCCCCACAACGGATGGACCGACCCGGGATCGCTGACCACCCCCTCTCCATCCCTAACCGTCTAGCGCGATCGTCGCATCGATCTCCCTCCGGAACGGTTTTGTTCGAAGGGCCCCGGACTAGACCGGCAGTAAATTTTGATCCCGATCGCCCCGCCCGTCGCCGCCGCCGCCGCCGCCGCTGCCGCCGTTGCCGTTACCGTTCATTTGACTGCGGACGAAACAACAAACGCCACGTTGAATAAATGCACCGTGGGCGTATTAATCCTCCGGACGTGACGACTGCATTATGGCCCGAGGGAATTTAGTGAGACATACCACTGACCCGCGGGGGGTTTAATGGCGAGCGGTTATGGCAGATATTCGCCATTATCGATTTCCTCGCGCGCCACTTCCGCCCTCTCCCCTTTCCTTTCCTGTCACGATGCGAATAAGACATTTATGAAACTCTTTATCGAATTTCACGATCGGCCAGTATGATGGAACTGGATCGAAGGGCCGCTGGGATATCTACTGATAATCTTTTACGAAGCAAGAGAGATCGTTCGTGGTTCGATATCTTTTGCATAAAATATTCTTTGTACATTCTATGCATCCAACTCAGAAGTTGTGCTAAGATATATCTCGCATTCTTATTTTAATATTTCACGAACATATTATGTTTAATATTTATAAAACGATAAGAAATATATTAACATATTATTATGACTTATTTTGTTGAGACGTACACATTTTGTATATAATTATTGTATATAATTGTAATGTAGATAATTATTATTAATTTTTACTAGTTTTATCATCATCAAATATTACGGGTAAATATTACGAAACATTTCAAGAAATTTTATTTATTTTATTTTACAAGAAATTGTTTCATTATTATTTTTATTGATATTTTATTATTACGTATTCTGTATTTTATTATTATTTCCTTATTAATATATCAATATTTCTCTGAGTATATACAACAAGATAAGGAACAATCGATTCTTTTTACAATAATTTGTTGCAAATATTTGCCATAATGCAACGTTAATTCATGTTAATCAGAAAATATAATTCAAAATTTTATAATAGGTTATTATATCTTGATATAATAATTCTATCCCATTGTAAATTCGCGTCTTTATCGCTTATTGCGAAACGCATTACGTTTAAACGAAAGAAATGACATTCCTGCAAGAAGCTTCATTATCGTTCCTCTTTATCCGCACTATTCGTCCCACCCATAACCACCGCACTTCTTCCGATATCCTTTTACATTTTTCAAAGGGGATTCAACGCTATGCTTTGATTACCGTTTGAGAGAGCGAGAAAAAGAAAAAAAAAATCGCTCTGTTGACGTAACTATCTCGATCATGATCGCACAAACTGACGACACAGTGTAGCGTCACATGGGTGAATCTCATTTTCCAAAATTATTCGAAAGCGCTTAACCCTCGCAGCACGACATTAGCGGAAGTACCAGCATGACAACGGCATAGTTAATTAATTAACACTTCTTGTCGTAAACTTCTCTGTTCGGGGGATTACGTCTCACGGCACACTGATTGTGTTCCACGAGAAGAAAAAGGATCAAGTAATACTGTCTACGTCGATGGCGCTCTCATTTGCCAGGACGACGAGGGATGTATTCAGATACGCCTCATCTCTTTTGCACGCGTGTGAATCGCGACAGAAACGAGAGATGAAGGAGACGCGGATTAATCGCGGAGAAACGGCCAACAATCGTATGCCATTATCCCGTTCGCCAGGATTCTTTTCTTCGCGTGCGGATGATGATGATCGGATTGAAAGGAACGCGCGCCGGAGAGAGGCGAGAAAATCAGAGGCAGCGAGAAAGAATATAATAGAAGACGAGTTCCTGCCTCTCGGCGCGCGAACATATCGAAAATACGATGAAAAGAAGAAGAAGAAAAGACATAAAAAACAAAGAGAAAAGAATCGGACAGGTATATGAGAAGCGCGTGTGTCTATAGAGCATCCCGGACATACGTGATGTACGACGGCGTTTGCGACGTAGGTGGCAATGAACGGAAGAGATCGCCGGACGTGGATAAGATATTCCGACGATGATTGTGCCGGCAAGTGCTCGGCGCTGCCTGCTTCCACGGACAGAAGCTTGCACAGCTTGTAGTTTATACGGGGAAGTTACGAGTTTCTATCTTACAGTCGCTTATCAGTGTAGAGCGCATCGTTCCCATCTCCACCCCTCCCCCCCTCCCTTTCTCTCTCTTCCTCTCTAAAACTCAAAGTGTAATCCTTTATCGAACGCGACCCACGCAAGATTTCAGCATATTGTCTGTGACTATTGTTGATGCTATTTGCTAGTTTACAATAGAAATAAATAATAAAATATTTGTTTCCTAAAGCAAAATGTTTAAATTTAATTAAAGATATTTTTTAATGTTAGATATACGTCACGAAAAAGAGATTTAATATTACTTTTTTGTTGAAAAATAATTATATTGTTCGCGATAAGAATAATAGACTTCTCATGTAATCTATATCGAGCCGTAATATTTTCTTCTTTTTATTTTTTATAAAATAAAAATTTTTGTAAAATTTAATATCGAAATGTTTTGAGCGAAATTGCTATTCTATCAAAAATTAATTAATCCAATATATTTCTGCTGTCATTTTTAAAAATTTATTTTGTTATTTTATATTATCAGTAAATAAGTTTTTAATTGTTATCTGCCTAGTTAAAATTTTTGTATATAGTGGTCAATTTAATAATCTCAATTCAAATTAAAAGACTGATTTTGTTTTCGAAACCATATTACACATATATATACATAGTGATATGAAAAAATCGATTAAATTCTAAAGGAATTCGTTTAATATTCGATCAAGTATTCGCGATGGATAAGTAATTTAATAACCGCAGGATTAATTATACATAAGCTACATTTTTTTATTTTTGAAGCTTAGCCGAGTATTGATTGTGGTTATTATTATCATCGAGGATTTTGTATAAAAGTTTAATATATGAAACGGAACAATTATACACATATAATGATTATAAAATGATTATAATTATTGTATAAAGAATTTTCAATAAAAATCCCAAAAAAATAAAATGTAATAAAAGCAAATTTTTCCATTTTGAGATAATATATCTCATATTATACAGATTATTTCGAATTAACTGTGACGAAGTAATTTGCTAATTAACATAATTGTGTGTAGTTCTGTAGAACATTGAGAATGATATCCAAGGCACATCTCATGTAATGAAGTTGAATATTATTGCAATAGTTCTACGATAGAAAGTTCCTAATTGAGTTTCTACAATTGATAATCATTATTCGAAATAGTAATTATTCAACAATTATTTTGAATATTATTATTATAAAAGTGATTATGATATCGGTTCTCACATCGAGAAGAATATCTTTTCAAGATTCTTTTTTATGCTACTTAAGAATCTGGTGGTTATCTATAGCATTCTCTTTTATATATAAAATGTGATTAATATAAACGAGTTACATATCGACCTGTCATATAGCTGAATATAGACAAGTCGCTTTAGACGTGTCTTTATTTCATGCTGTGTTATATTCAGCAAGAAATGAACGCCAGAGAGAAATTACAGTACGTAGATAAAAATCCTGATGATACCAAGTCGCACCGGTTCGCCGTTTACTTACTCAGCTCACGCTACACTAAGAAAGGGACTGTCGTTATTTGTTCCCCCGGGATTGCTTGTATTTGTTCTGCCAGCCGGTCGATCGGTTAGCAATTCGATAACAAACTTCACTAGTGGAGAGTTCTTATTTCTCTATGTATTTTTTTCTCTTCTTTTTTTTTATAATATTGTGTTTTTCTACGAAAATGATCGAACGAGAATTAAATTTGAAGAATTTTAAACATCGCAATTAACATTAACAGGAGAATTTGAATCAGAAAATAGCTTTATCTATATTTATAATTACTATAAGAAAACTGTCTCTGTGCAATGCATTAATAATAATTAACTATATTAAAAAAATCCAATTACAAAATTTTTTACTAATATAGAACATGTAGTAACACATTTTGCCTCAGCAAAAATAAAACTTATTACATGCATAATCGTTTTTCACGTCCTGTTACATTACTCGATAACACATTACAAAATTACGTGACTTCAAAAAAATATCCCATTTAACAGGTTCTCATCGTTGACAGAGGTTGAAAATTTTTATTTAAATGACATAAACGAGACAATCGCAGCGTTTATTCCGCTTAACCTGGGTGAATTTTTTGATGTGAATTGGAAACACAAGCGCCGCAACAGACGAGCGCGCTTGAAAATTTAAATTACGAATGCGATTATAACGGAATTACTGGACAAAATCAAGATTCTATAAAATTCAATTTTAGCGCAGGATATTGAATGTACGTTTTCATTTCCTCTGAAGTATTAATGCACATAATCTGTTTTTGGGTTTTTATTTAACTTTTTAGTACTTAATTTATCAATTAAACGATCATAAATTTTTATACACGCTAAAAGTTCTCGCCTATACGTATCGACGTTAAATGATCAAAGCTATCTCATATACATTGACAACATGAAACCAAAATCCATTATCGTGGACGAAGATGTTACTCACAAAACTTTTCTAACTTTATTTAGAAACGTATTCTGCTCCCAGAGTGCAGAAAGATAGCGAACTTGAGATTTTTGGCAACGCATAACGATGCACGGTATGATACTTATTTTCTCAGTTTTCGCTTCTTTTGCTAGCATTCTTTCCTGACCATTCGACTTGTAGCAATCATTTCGCGCACATATGTGAAAATTGATGTTTCTATTTAAAAAAAACAAGCATACATGATTACATAATTTCAAAAATGGAACTATGATAATTATTTATAATAGAGCGCGCGCTCCAATTCGTCGAAATTATATATATATATATATATATACGTATATAGATTCTCTCATTAATAGTTTAAATACAGACAGATATGGATGTCATCTATTCGAGTTTATTTCATTTCTAGAGTGTAGTTCCATTTTATAAAAATATCATATGCTTTAATAATTATCATTTGCATTTATAATTTTTGCATTTTATAATTTTTAAAATTATCTCGACTATATGTGTATATCTGCATTCGATTTTGTTTCATGACTTAAATCATAAATTTTATCAGCATAATCATCAGTAAATCGCTTTCATAAACATATAAAAGAATTTTTTTGTAGTTATATGCGCAAAAATAGCGTAAGCAATAGTGCAAGCAAGGTCGGAGGGAACATTTTTATGGAAAAATAAATAACTGCTCTTTTTCCTCCCATTTTCCTTTATACATCTGAAGGATTTCTGCAAAAGGAGGCAGGAGAGAGGGAGAGTTCACCGATATTTGTACGTATCTCTCGATGTGTTCCGGGATCCCGTTGCTACACGGATACACGATAACAATGAGGCATCGTCGCACACGAGCCAAATTCCGACGACGCGAGCGTTTTTACGGAAATTAGACGGTCTACCCTTCGAACTGGAACCGGTTTTTGTTCGGTCTATGCTTTTCTGCAGGCACAGCTATTTCGGACGCTTTTGAGACACGCTCGCCCACGAATACTCGCTCCGTATCCGCAATGTCGAACGCTGCTGTGATCGCGGATCAGCCAGCGCGACAAAGTAGTAGAACCAGATATGCGGTCGGGCTTCGTTGCGTCCGAGTAGACAGACCGCCAGTTCTGAATGCCGACTATTCCGGATCGAATGGATCTGGCCGCTCGGCCGCGACCGTATCGGCCTACCACCAGGTATGAGCCTCAATGGAAACCATCGGATCGAAGGGCTGATTTTCGATGACCGCGGTTGGGCACAACACAGATATCCAATGGATATTCTTGGATATCGCTTGGACACTCATACGTGTCTCCGATAGCCACAGTTCTGGATATTATTGCCACTATTTGCTACCGTGTGAAATCATACTTTACACATCAATTGTGTAACGTCAAATTGATATTATTTTTTATCTGGAGGAAAAAGATATATTTTGCATTCTAACTATTTTATCATGTTCACTATTTCTGAATCTTCTTTTTTAGATAAGCAAAATTAAAAATCAATACTTTAAAAATATTTAGATGTTTATGCGAAATAAAGAGAGGAACAGAAAGAGGGGAGGAGGAGAAATAAATAAGTTAGAAAATTATAAATTAAAAAATAGCAAATATTCATATCACTCATTACAAATGGAAAATTGATGATGAACGTTTTGAAATCTAAATATTACAAAGCACTTGAATACTAAAGGATCCGAGAATAACTACCGGATATCTGTATCAATGGAAGGAAGCGACCTCGGCGACCTCTGTCTCTCCTTCAAAAATTGGAAAAACAAGCGACGATGTTGAAACGAAAGATCCTGCGATATAGTCGTTATGATGTTTCGAATAGAAATGGATATTGATTTTCGTGTACTACATACTGTGGAAACGACACACTTTCTAGGAAAGCCAGGTGTTGTCTTCGCGGCTCTTTGTCTCGAGCGAAACGAAACAGGTCGAGTGCGGTCGCGGTGAAGGCGTTAAAAGCAACAGGCTGGTCGCCACCAATGTTCGTTGTCAAGTTCTGCAGGGTTCTTCGGAACTCGGTTAAGGAGATTTTTCGGTCGCAATTTAAGCGGAGCGACGAGCTATTGTTTCTTTTAACAGAGAAGGTTGCCTGGAAATTCATTTGTCTTTTTGTATTGCGCTCGTTTATCGCGAGTTTATGTTTTTCGCACCTTTCAAAACGTGCCGCAGTACGAAACATGTAAAAGTGTGTGTGTGTGTGTGTGTGTGTTTTAACGCAAATATAAAATAATAATTCTAAATAATTTAGAATAATCATATTTATATTATGTAAAATAGATAATATTATCTCTAAGACAGATAATGGAATATTTCTCTTCTATCAATTTCAAAAAACAATTATATCTTCTCTGTTATTATCGCTAATGTACTTATATCTACATTAATTACACGCGAATAATTAAAGTTTTTCATGTTAAAATTTTATTATAAAGTAAAACATGTAAATTTTTATATAATTATAATTTATATAAAAAATTTATTACGCCTATTAAACATAATAAAAGTGTACATGGAAAAAACAATTTTGTTGAATTATTTAAAAATTTAGTTAAATCTACGTTATCTACAGATCTAAAAATAATTTTATTTGGACCATCAAATAATTATGTAGAACACTCAAACTGGTTGCTAAAATGCAAACTGGTTAAGCTTTTTGCATCAATGCTTGAAAATGCTATATAAATTTTAAATAGTCCAATAAAATAATTATTTTCAGATCTGCTAAATTTTTAGATATTTCAGCAAAACCATTCTTTTCAAATTTATATGTATCAAAATAAAATTTCGATATATATAAATTTTCACACTCATAACTCGAATATATAAATAAAATTTTTCTATCTCTTTATGAAGTCATAGAAAACGCAGCAATAAAATAGTTAGATATTTTAAATTAACTTTGCTACCTTTAATAACTTGGTTTCTCGAAATGAGAAAAAAGGCTTCTCTGTCTAACGGGGTACAATTAATTCACTCACGAATAAAATAGATTGAAATGAGGTGCACGTTCTACTATTATAATTTTCGTTTTTTAATTAACAAAAGTGAGCTAATTGAGATCGCGGAATAAATGAGATAATACAATGATTTTTCAACCATTAAAAGAGTAAGTTTAATTTAATTTTATTATAAAATTATCAAAAAAAATCACAAAAATATTCGAATAGCTACAGAAACATTAAAAATAATCAGATATTTTCATTACTGGGAAGCATTACTTTATTAGCCAAAAGTTTCAAATTTACGTTTATCTAATACTCTTGATGAGTTTTCATCAAAAATGATCGAACGCTTCTCACGCCTCAATTCAAAATTATATGCGATCTCCGAACATTTACGTCTATTCAATGATAATTTGCGTAATTTAGGTTTCCATGTAAACGCACGCTTTGCTTCTGTCAATTCAATCTTCCAGCAACTTCTTGGCGTGCAATTCAGTTTGCCTTCGCAAAAAAAAAGAAAAAAATGAATTTTATGTTACACTCTGGCAATCTCCAAGCGTATGTTAAACCATTTTGAAAAATTAAGAAGTGAACGGAGAACAATTTTACAAAAACTTTTATATTGGATTTTAATAAATGATTTCCCGGTTCGGACTGCAAGATGATCCCCGATATCTTTCTCGGCGATAGACAGTTAATCTCACTAGTTGCGCACATTGGACATTTATTATGCATTTATTCCTCGTCGGAACGAATACTGCACTGGTACATTGCATCGCCGCCGCGGAAGCGTTTCGCATCCACCGAAATTCGTGCGCGTGAGGAAAATCCAGGACTAGAGATCGAAGAAACTCGCGGGAGCGTAATGTGCACGCTTAAGCGAAAACTTAAATTACGCGAATCGTTATTGAATAGATGCAAGCGTCCGGTTAACGGAGGCATATAAAGCAGAATCGGAGCGTGAGCATGCTGCTACTTGGCTGTTACGCTGAAATCGCTCGTCTCCGATCCACGCCAATTTTCTTCGACTTTAAACACTGGGCGTAACGACCGAAGGGAGGCCAGCCATCGAAACGCAGTCAGTTTGATGGACGAAAATTCGAACGATCGCGAAAATCGTCGATCCCTAGTTGGCATCTCGCCCCTTTCGTTCGATCAACTCTAGACTTTCGTTACTCTCGCTCTCTTACTCTTTCTCTCTGCTCGTCTCTCTCGGCGCCTCTTCGAATCCCCTTCGGCTTCTTGCGATTTCTAGCCTCAATTTCGCATCGATAGAAGCGTCGCTCGATCCTCGATGTTCGAAGCGTCTCTCTTTCTTTCATTCTCTATTTCTTTTCCACCCTCTCTCTCTCTC
>NW_012130137.1:609495-617337 GCF_000143395.1 Atta cephalotes
TATAGACAAATTACAAAAGAGATTAATGCAAAAATTAGTGCATAATAACAATAAATATCATCATAGCGTGATTTAATTTAATTACTTGGAATATGTCACATGACTAAAACAATTTTTGTCATTCTTCTATTTAAGCTTTCTTGATATTAAAAAAACTTCAATATATTCTTACATCAATTTATATAATATTCAATCCAGTAGAGAGAGCTATAGAGAAATCATATGTAAATTTCAAATTTTACTAAAATAATATTTAGGAAATAGAAAAAAGAAAAACTAAAATACATCTAAATATTAATAATGTCAATGTTTCTATAATATATTTTATAGATTCATTTATTTTTATCTCACATAAATACGTGAAATACGTATATCTTGATCCGATCTTTAAAGAATATAAAAAAAAAATAAAATAAAATAAGAACCTTATATTTTAAAAATATCAATATTTTATTTATCATGGAATGTATTTTCGTTCATTCTACTTTTCATTATTTGTTTAAACAGTGAATTTAAAAATTTTAAACTATTTGTACATATAAACGTGTTAAATATTAAATTAATATATCATATCTCTTTTCATTGTCCTTCATATCCTTTCGTAAAATATATTTACTATCTTCTTTTCACTGCTTGCGAGTTTAAATTTCATAAATTTTAAGCAACCTATGCATCTGTAATTACTAAAACGCTAATTACCGAGGAATTATATACTGATGCATAATAAGATACCAAAATACGGCAGTAAATGATCTAATCGGCTAATAATGCATTGATAATGATAATAAGCTGTATTTTATAAGCTCTATACGTTTGCATACGTGAATAATAAATCAACGGATAATAATTAAATATTATACCAACAGTTCATTTATTTTAAGATTGTGGCTCTGTCAGATATTATATTGCGATATTTGCAGATCCATTATCTCAGATTGAAATAAAAGATAATTTGGTACTTATCAACACGATGCGCAGCGGCGGAATTATAACTGCGACCTGTAAAGCACACAAATATTCAAATTTTAACATCGTATAAAGCGATCAATATCATAATTTCAAAGAATAATATTATTGCGCGCACTCAATATTATATTTATCTTTCAAGCAGAAAAATATCCAACAAAGCATACAATAGAATTTTAATTTTAAAATAGAGAGAGAAACTCTTTCTTCTTTTAAATGTAAATTCTAACGAAATCTTACAAATAAAAAAAGTTTCGCCTTTAATTCTTGCAAATGTAAATTCTCTAAATGTAAGGATAAACGAGGGGAGGAGGAGGGGGAGGGGGAATCAACATATAAATAATATTGAAATAATACATAGATAATAAATAATAAATATGATAGTGCATAATAAATTCTAAATTATAATGTATAATAAATAATAAATTATTCACCCTATGATTGTTCCGCCGTCATCTGATATTTCCCAGATCCTTTCTTCCTCTTAGTTTCCTTGCTGCTCCTTTATGGTACTCACTCGCGAAAACACGATTAATTACAAACGCGCGCGCGTGCTTTGTTCGTACACGAAAATACGACGATCTCGCGGCACTTCGTACGACACTTCCAACGTTAGCCGCACGTGACGCGGCGTACTTCATTGCGATGAAAGGACGCCATGAAAAAAGATACGATTCGCTCGGCACCCATCATGACGATTCACGTATAATCGTCGCAGCGGACAAATCTCGCCGGAAACCCTTAATCGCCGTACAAACTTCGGATTTACACTGTGTGTTTAACAAATATCAAGGTTAATCACGATCGTATTTACCAGTCAAACTGATCGCGTCACCGCGCGCGACGCGAGATCGTGTCGCGGATGTGAACTTTCCGTAAAAATCAGTGTCGGCAACTTCATTTCCCTACCGCGCGAATCAAATTGATCACCAATTGAGACACGACCTATCGAACGTTAACCGCTCGAAAGATATACTACGCGCATTTCAATTGTCAATAATATACAATCATATACAACATTGTTGAAATGCGATACATTTCGAATGTACAAATCCTGGTGAATTATTAATAATAGATCGCATATATCGTGGCCTCGATGAGAATCGCGGTCAAATTACATTCGAATTGGCGAAGAGCTCAGAATGCGTGATGTGGGATAATATGTTCGAATCTGAGTGTAAAGCAGAGATGTAAACACTATTTATAAATTCTATCGTTAATTGCTACGTAAACATTTGAATAAATTTATATAAACCTCCCGGATAGTACAGAAAGTCCAAAAAAAAATTCTTTTTTGAAATTTCCAAATTTACGAAATGAATTCTTATTTCATCTTGTTTCTATTTTAGAAGTATTCTTAAACGAGTTCTAAAGTATTCATTTTTATGTCACAAATTGTGAATTTTTTTTCAAATTTAAAAAGTAGTTCTTTTTCTAGTCTTTTTCTATTTTTAAAAAATCATATTTTAGTTTTTATATAAATTAAATATTATAAATTAAATATTACTTTCAATGATAACATGTATACAAATATGCATTTATGTAAATATATTTCTATATATTTTTTAATTCTTTTTTAATTCATTTCAAACAGATTACGTTAATTAATGAGGTCCTGTCTTTGAAGTCTCTTTTTTCAAAAATATTAGTGGCAAAATGTTATATACATATACTTTCAAAATATTTCTGAAATACTTAACTATAATTTTGTAATAATCCAAAAATATATTTTAATTTAAGAAATTCTTAGATATAAAAAAACATAAATTTCATATTTTTCTATTTTTATGTTAATATAATTTAAAATCAAAATTTTATAAATTATACATTTAGATAATGCTTTTTCAATGTAATAATCTAAATAATTTTATCTTTCCATATTTGACTTTAAAAAAATTTCGTTTGCGATCCTCCTTAATAAATTTCTAGATCTGCCAATGATAAAAAGTTGTTGATATAATTCATTAATAGGAAAAGTTAACTGATTGCTTGAGATAGTAATCACTAACTGGTCAGGAATGATATATCTCTTCATTATACCTACCTCGAGTTTGTCTCAAAGGATAATAACGTTATGGCGTACGGAATCGTGTCCGTTGCTCGCTCGCTCGAGTTTCGTAGTACGAATGACAACACTGCAACTTTGGTAAATATAACGCCGAATGTTACGCAAACAAGCACCGAACATCGCGCGCCACAGCCAATTCAATAAAATATGTAACGATATCCAATACAGTAAAATATTTAACGGTTGCACTGTTCGCTCATTTAACGAATTCTATTTATTTGTGTTTGTTCGCGCTCACTTGGTTCACCGACGTGAAGTTCACGTAAGATGATACCTAATTCATGTCATTTGAGATAGAATTTTAATTATAATTTTGTTGTTTTTTTAAATACGTAAAACATTTGAAAAATTAGATATATAATCGTAATCAGAATCGATAAATAAGAAATATTATATTATGACATTTTAGATTTATTTATTTGAAGAGAACAGAACTTGGCTTTATTTTGGAAAAGCATTTATTACATGTTTATCATTATTATTTACATTTTGAATTATAAAATAATAAAGATTTAATAAAATAAAAATTTTGCGATCTTAATAAATTAAAAAATAAAATTGTTGAATAATCGTTTTTATTTAAAAATCACGTTATTGTATCCATTTTGTTAACAAAATTAATCAAAGAGTAAAGAAACATTAATTTCTTATATTATACAAATTAGATTATACAAAATAAAGATAACTTTTATCTCAAATATAAATTTAATCCTTAGTATATACAATTGGGATATTTGTATGCTACTCGGGTTTTTCTTTAAAATACTAAAAGCACTTGGTCAAATAATTGTAATAATCTGTATCTTTTCTTTTTTCTTTTAAATATATAATTTTATAAATACGTTTTAAAGATGTTAAAATAATTTAATAATTTTTGTATAAAAGATGAAAATTCCCGAAACAAGAATATTGCATAATAAAAGAAAACCATCCGTGTGTACTAAATTAATAATTTTTCTCAAGTAAAGTAATTGTAATTAATCGATCAAAATTTTAATTAAATATTATATAATTTACATATAATATAAAATTGACTATTGGTGTTACTTAATCTTAACAATTTGTTCTAATCATCATGCATATAAAAAAATGCCAAATTTAATTGAGTAATAAAAATTACTATCTGAACGGTCATAAAATCAATAATAAATGATAGATCTATATATCTGTAAATACTATAATATAGTTATATTAGGTGTACGTATATTTTATGCGATATTATCAGTCAACTTTACCATTCAAGATCTAATAACATAAAAATTTATATTAAGATTTTCGATTGTAACTATATAATCTCTAAAATAACTGTTAGACTATTTGACGGTGATATACGACAGTATCCATGTACCTTTTAATATTCGCAACGTGAAGCGTACAACATATTTTTGCAATATTCCGTGTACGTGACGCAATTTAATGTAACTGATCGGCGTGAACTGTTTTTCCGCAAGTACGACCGCACTGCCGGCATAAGCTTCATGCGCGTGCAATTTCAGTGACATTCGTATATGGCGCGTGTATATTTGCGAAGTGAGGCAGAGCGCAGCCCCGTTCGGTCCCGTGCCAGGCGAATTACCATATTCCGTGTTGCCCGCCCATGCACTACATGTTCCCGTGGGCTTGGCCCAGATTCCGTTACCTCTCTGCTTAATAAACAGAGCCTTTACTGTCACGCGCGTGTAACGCAGTCTCCGCACTTGAATCCAGTTATCTTTTATTGCGGATTCCACTCTCCTCGCGCGACCATCCCCCGTGTACAAGTTACGACAACAACGGTGGTCTCCAACGTGTAGTCGCTCAACGTCCAAGTCTATTTTTACTTGGTTTTACTTGGTTGTTGGCAAAGTCAGATTTTTATTCCGCATTCCTTGCGCGCGCCATATCGTGTCACTCGTTAGCGCTGACGTTTTCGCGACAACGTTGCATTAGCATGGATATTATTCACCCGAAAGTCGATGGGTTTTGCACGGGATGGTGTTGTACGTGCGGAGTTAAAAAGATAGGATAACACGAGTATCGTGGCGTCGCGCATTTGCTTTCTAAGCGTACGCTGTGTTATCAAGTTTCGCGGATAAGGACGGTGAAACTTTGTTACAAACACTCACGCGGGATCGATCCGCGCGAGTTGCCATGCGAATTAATAGATCCACAATATTTGTACTGAGAACTAGCGTCACTGGCAAGTCCATTCATATAAGAGGAGTTAGTTTTCTGAATAGAATTAACATAATCTGCTCCTTTCGCTAAACACTCCACGGGAATCACCTACCGAATCGTATTTGGTGATATTTAACTTTTAACGAGTTAAAACTGGTATTCATTTTATATGTTTTGAAATATATCTCGTATATCAAAGTAAATAAAATTTGCTTAAGCTAATCAAAGGACATGTAAGGTATTATTACTTCTGTCTTTCATTACGTTTATTACGAGAATTTATTAAAACGCGCGTTTTTCACGTAATGTTCCAAAGAATGGATGCATCAAGTTAGTGTCTCTGAAGTAACAAATCATCGAATAGTATTCGAGTGATGGTAAACGACTAAAATGACTTTGAGAAAGGAAGGGCTCGAGTGGAATGAATAAAGTTTCGTAAAAAGTGAAGGGTCCAGTTGTAAGAGAGATAGAGCACGAAGAGGGAAGATTTTAAATCGGGTGAACCAATGTTGTTGATGATGCACATCCCGCGCCAACATCCCCTGTGACACAGAGAAAGAGCGAACCGGAGATAAAGTAAAGAACGTTTTATTCACATGCAATCGGGTGAATCATTGATCGCCGAGCCGACTGCATAGGAGACTAGGAAAATCCTCGAAAAAATGATATTTTTATGTACTAATGAAATATTTGGAAAAAACTATCAAACTTTTTTAAATTGTTGACAAATTTAGTTCCATAAAATTGTGTGAAGAATTAAAATTTATTTATATTTAAGTAAAGAGAAAAAAAATATCACTCGCTTTATATATCAAGATTATAAGACAATTATATCATAGAAGCTAAATAATGAAGCAACAAGAGAGGGGCACATACGCGGAGGAAGAAAAATGTAACCACGAAAGAGGAGGGCTTTGCTGTGTAAGAGAGCCGTCACTAAAAAGTGTTACGAAGAAGGCTGGAGCAACACCTGCAAGCCATGAAATATTACGACTATTTATTCGGTTCTTTTTAAGAGAATATATATCCTCAACCAATGAATATATCCAAGGTCTTGCCAAGACTTTTCCTAGGTCCTCCCGTAATATCAATTTACTTCTTCATGATTTTGAATTGTATCGTTTCTCCTTCTTGCATCGTTGCAGCGAGTAGCAGTACCGATGCAGCAAACGCTGAAGGACTAAACGTATATATAAAAACGTATATTGTTTCTTTTATGCAGAGATTATCTTCTTTTTTAGAATGAAAACTAAACAAGAAACTTTCTCCTTCTTGATAGAATCTGATAGTTCCTACCATTTATTGACAATTTGTAAAGCCCTTAGGACTCCATTGTCCGTGGACTCTCTTCGTACAGATAAGAACTTGTGGAACTACCGCCACTATCGGAGAAGCCGTGGATATCTAGTACAAACCAATATTAGAAGTTTGCAAGATATATTATAAACCAGTACTCATGTATTATATCTAATACCATTATTTATTAATAAACCTAAAACCTGCTCTTCAAATAATCTATGATGCATGAAATTAAAATAGAATTCTTTATTTATTATAGATTAAATATTATTAATTTAAATATTATAAATATTATAAATTGATATAAATATAAATATAGTATAAAAAAGAATTAACAAAATATTCAATCTCATTTAATTTAATATTATCTTGGCTAAGATACAAATTCATGGTTTAAAGGAATTCAAGTTTTCTTGATGTATGGAATATAAGTTAGAGTCTGAAATTTGTACTTTATAAGAAAGAAATTTAATATTCTTCTGTGTACATAAAGTTAGAAAAATTTAGTTTCGACTACCCTTAGTTGCGTTGAATCGTTTTATGATTAATTTTTAAATAAGTAAGTGAAAGCTCAAAACATCCTAAAAATTTTTAAATTTTTGTATTATAGTTATATTTTTTAATAATATATATAAAATAAAATGATGAATTTACATTATTTATTTATGAAATAGAGGAAGGTAGAAGTAATAAACTTTAAGACTTCCAGATATTACTTTTCATTTTCCTTTTCCAGAACAAGATTTTTAGAATAACTATACATGGGACGCTGTAGTTACCTACTTACTTAAAAGTTAAATGATAAAATAGAATTCACTGCACTTGACTTTCTTACATATATGACTGTATGAAATTTATTCAACTTTGCGAAATTTAATTTACTTTTAAGGGTGAGGGGGCATGTTGGTGTGTCGGCGGTTGCTGCTGATCGCAGCCGCGATCGCGGCCTCGATCGAGGCTGGCTCGACTAGTTACCACCCCGGCATTTCATCGTCGGATTATTCTGGATATCCGAGTGGATACGCGGTTTATTCCGGCGCGACGTCACCCGAGTCCTCGCCGTCGTCGAGCTCGTCCACGTCCGGCCCATCAGAGCTCGCAGCCAGCAACACCGAGTCGCTTTGCCGACCGTCCGAGTTCCGATGCAGCACCACCGGTCATTGTGTCGCGCAGGACAAGTATTGCGACGGCGAGAATGACTGCGACGACAAATCTGACGAGCCGAGATATTGCACCCGTGAGTATCTTCGCGAACGGAGACGTCGAACAAAGCAAGTCGCCGGGACAAATCGATACGAGGTATCTCTGTGTCTCTATCTATCTCTCTCTCTCTCTCTCTCTTTCTCTCTCTC
>NW_012130137.1:618561-624180 GCF_000143395.1 Atta cephalotes
GACGTAGTACTTCGTCGAACGGACGACGTACGAACGAAACGAACGAACGTACGACCGGACGGAACGTACGTACGTACGTACGTAGTCTCTCGTGTCTCTACTCTACTCTCTCTCTCTCTCTCTCTCTTCTCTCTCTCTCTCTCTCTCTCTCTCTCTCTCTCTCTCTCTCTCTCCCTTTCCTTCTCGAAGGAAATTTTTATTATTATTATATATAATTAGGAACATAAATCCGAAAAATAATAAATGAGTCCAATCAATCAATTCCTGGAAAAATTTATTATTATAATTCTCTTGATTTATGATTTTACAATTGCTGAATAATATAATCAAAAAAGCACAAAGTAAATCATCATGTTTATCAATGCCAATGGATCATTTTCCTGTTTGTAAAAATTAAAGAGATTTTTGTTTATCGGGCAGAATACTGGATTAATCATTGTCAACCAGACAATCAAATATTCACAGTAGATACACTGAACGTAGTAGATCCATAGTGTACACCTGATAATAAAATGAAAAATGTATTGACAGTAATAATCGATATTTAGAAGTGAAAAAATAATTACAATCGTTTTCGCTCATGTATGACTGTTTGTTTATCTGATATACTCAAAACAATATGAATTATTGAGTATATAAACCAGGAACAAACTTTTCGCTCATCCAAGCAGATAATATTCCAAGTCAATAATTATTTAATTGTGCGTTATTATTTTGGCTCCATTTATATAAAAATCAAAATTGTACAATGATATAAAATTCATTCATAGAATATGTGTCGTTCATAGAATATATAAAATTAGTATCGTATCTGTTTCAACATATATGGCTTGTATTAGCATGCAAACGCACAATTAAATAATTTTTATTTAATAATTTAATGAGGTAAATAATTTGTTCGTTCATTATTAGTATAATAGTAATTACCACTTCATACGAAATTTAATCGATTTGCAAAGCTCAAATATAATTATGTTACACAAATATTGCATTTTCATCTTTTTGAATTTTTAATTTTCGATAATTTATGCGATACATTTCAATAGAAACGTAACATAATAGGAGGAATTTATTATAGCATTCATGATCCAATTCCTTCATAAAATTTCAAATTCATATTAAAATATGCACAGGTAAGCTAATTACATGAAATAATTATATACTTTATATACTTTCAATAGTTATGAAATAAGAATACAAAAAAATGTTGCAATTGTATAAAAGATTTTTAATCGGCATTATACTAATTCTTATGAATTTGTGCATTACTTCTGCATACTGCTATTAGTTTGTTAAATATTACATTATATTATAAATATAACTATAGCAATATAACAACATATGTATAATATTAAGTGTAAGTATAAAAATGTGAGAGCTCTAAGTTTGAATGCATATAGATGTCTATAAATGTTGAACTAAATGTACAGATTACATTACGTTTGAGAAAAAGAGAGAGAGGGAGAGAGGAAAGGGGCGGGGGAAGAGAGAAAGTAATTTTGATAGATTATATATTTTATAAAATAATATATTATTTTATAAAATAATATATTATTATGTCGTGTCATAATCTAGCATAATTGTACCCAGAATTCATTTTTCGTAATAACTGCACAATAAAAATATTCCAGCTTACCATCGGACTTTGTTTGGCTTGATATACGAAATCGTGAAAGTAGTTAGAAAAGTTAATATTTTGTTTCAAATAATATTTTATCCCCCCCCCCCCCCCGTATCATGAGCATAATCACAATGGAATATTTCAATATTTTCTCAGTGTGATTGTGAACGCATGACGGAAACATTTCGGCGTGCAATCGGACATTATACGCTTCGATGTGCCAGGATACCGTGCGCTTAGTTAGGCGTTAAAATTCTCTTGGATATTATTTTACCACGTAATAACACAAACAAATGATTATACGACGCAATTTACTTTTCCGCGTAATTATTGCACGACGAAAAAAGGAAACAACTGAACAAACAATTGAACAAACAAACATTTTCAGCTTGCAATCGGACGTTGTACGGTGACGTCGGCCGGACTTACAGAGTGGAGATCCGCAGGCCGAGGGAGGATCGACTGCCATTCCTGTGTCACCTCAACTTCACTGCCGCCGGATTTGATCTCGGGGATCTAGTTCAGGTTGGACATAGAAATGATGTAGTTGTAGAAAATAATGCTGACTGGTGCCCAGTTGGCATGGGGAATCTGTCATGGAGCAGACAGCAGGCCGCGTCGCATCGGAGCCCGGCTAATAATTTATATCCCGGATTTTACGATTCTTATCGCGTTTATTGGTGAAATTAAATCAGCTCCCACGCTGAGTAAACACCGCGTCCGCCATCACGAAATAAGCTTACTCTACAAATCCCCGATCCAACTATAAGTTTTCGAGTATATATTTTCATTTTCAGATATATATTTTCAATTCGATTGATATTGACATATCGATTATTACATCTCTCCGCAATGATAGAACCGATATTTACATTGTTAGCGGAGTACAATCAAGCGGTCAAGAGCGTAAAGTTTTCACAATAGATGGGCCGGATATCTCAGGATACAATAAAAACATAAAAATGACGGCGTAAAAATATTTAAAAGTTTCGGAATCTTTCAAACAGCTTTCTTCGACACTTCCCAAAATCAATATTTATGAATTAAAAGATTTTTTTAAACTTATCTGCTTTTGTGTTAATATTATGCAAATAGTATATACATATACAGATAAAATACAATATTTGTATCATAGAATTTATAAAATAGTTGCGTTTTTATATGCATAATAAAAAATATTTTGTGTGTGTATTAAAACAGTCCACTCAAGTACTTGCTAAAATTTTTTAAATTTTTGACATATTTGAATATTAATTTAACATAATGTGATTATATTATTTGATATTAATGATAGTAACGTTACGTTAAATAACATTTTTTAGTGTCAAAATTGACACAGTTTATGAATAAGCAAAAATAAAAATAATGATAAATATTTTAAAATGTAAATTCCAAAATAAATGAGTAAAATACATATTAATTTTATGAAAAAAATATTCTTCCACACAGTTTGCTTACAAATTATGTCAGTTTATATTCTTTATATTAACTTTTTTATATATAATGTTGTGTTATTTTTTAACATATTCATCTTATATATGTTAAATTATAATAAATTTACAAAAATTTGAATGAAACAATTTTGGGACACGTAAAAATTTAACACAAATTTTCTAATTGTGTATTTTCATATTACATTACGCAACTTTTCGCGCTGTAGAACTTCCTTCTTGTGATTTCTCTTATTCATTCTCATATTTCACGAAAAACGTGTACATTGCAAAAATAATTAACGAGGTTATTATAGAAATATTTGCTTTTATCGCGAAGAGTTCGTAATAACTGGTATTCTAACTTTTATCTTTAGTTTTATTTCCAACAAAACACCGTTAGCTAGTTGCGCACGCGGATACTCGCTGACTCATAACTTTTAGAATAATGCCCCCCTCCTGTGGCTCCGATGTTGCAGTTAACTTTTGATACCTTCACGGTCGGCCGCTTTCTATCCTTTACGTCGGAAGGATGTCCAGATGGTTTCATGACTATTCGCGAGGAAGGTCGTCCTGCAACGGGAGGACAATGGTGTGGCAGCGCGTGGGGCTACACCGTCTATTACAGCGAAACTCCTTCCATCAATCTGACTTTATATTTACTACGTTTATCAGAGCAGGTAAGAAATTGTTTCAGCTCAAGGAGATACGCGATATGATTTTCCACGGCAATATAGAACTTTTGTCGTAGTTGTTCTACAGTAGCATTTTAATTTAAATAACGATATTTAAAGTTGCCTTTTCTCGTCAAGAAATATTGAAAACATCATTTATTATATTTATTATGTCGCTATCTCTCCAATTTTTAAATTATAAATTTGTTAAAGTTAAAATCGACTTGTTCGAAATACGAATTGTTCAACAAAAGATCGTAAAAAAACTTCTGAGGCGATCAGCAACGAGATATTTTGAATAAAATTTTCCAACCGAGAATGTTCAACGTGAAGTAAAAGGGACGACGTGTTACGATCGTGGCACAATTTCGAGAAATTTTTCCGTGTCTCAGGGTATCGGCTACAACTTCGACTTCAAGCTGTCGTACAAGTTCCTGAGAAGAAGCGAGGCGCATCTCAGATACGGAAACAGCAGTATGTCCACATGGCGCGGCGAACTGGTAAACGGCACGTATTGCGATCGCGTCCTTACCAAATGCGATACTAGAGCCTGCCGGCTGCAGTCGCCAAATTATCCCGGAGTTTATCCCAGGAATGTCACTTGCTATTATCGGGTCGAGCAAAACCGCGCGCCGGTGGGTCATCGGGCTTTACTCGCCGTTAGTCAGCGAAACAGTCACAAGATACACATTAAGGACCAGGTCGTGAAATACGACAGAAGTCAGCGAGTGCTAAGGTAAATTGTTGATGCTAATGATGCTAAATCAATATTCAGTAAAGTATAATGTCGAATTAATATCATTAGTTTACATAGCAAAAAATTACTTCGAAACATACAAGGTTTTTATAGATTTTTGAATGCTGAAGATAACATAAGCTAAATTTCTTCACATAAGTTAGATTTCCGAAATAATTGACATTCATTGTGCAAAAAAAATGTTTTTTTTTACACAATATATTTGATTTAAAAAAAAAAAATGGTTAATATTATTTTGAAATTCTGAAATTATGAATATATTGATCTCTATTATTGAAATTTAATTCATGTTTTCAGGAAAAAAGTTATAAAAATATCGTGATTTAAAATTATTAAAAAACCGGTTTTTTTTAGAAATTAATTTATTTAATTGTATTATCAATAATTTCGTATCTCTCTAGGATACGAGAAATTTTCAAAGATAGAGAAATAAAGATATGCAAGGAGGACACACATAAATGTAAATAATGTATAGAAAATAGATTTTTCAACTAAAATTCACGCGCTTTTCAAGGGTATGGGATCAGTGCAACGTCGTGCAGGATTATTTAACGGTATATGACGGAGGTTCAACCTCAGACCGAGTACTTGTAAGGCTGTGTGGAGGAGATGCGGTACCAGACATCATCAGCAGTCACAATACGATGTTGTTAGAGTTTCATACGTCCCCGTACGACAATCCATTTCATCCAGTACCACTGTCTTTCCTGCCAGGATTTGAACTCGAGGTTCAGGTAATGCTCGGATATCATAATACCTTTTCACATAATCACATCAATCACAAATTTTTAGTAAAAATATGAAAATTGCAATTCGTGGAATTAATTATTTATGATTATTTTAATATCACTGATAAATTATTAAAATGTAATAGAATTAAATTTAAATATACATCAAAATTAAATATATTCAATAATATATCAATCACTTCTTTATACACACACACATACACACACACACACACACACACACACACACACACACACACATATATATATATACACTTCCTATTTAATAATACTATTAGTAGGTGATTCTTTGTCGAACGTAAAGTCTACGTAAGTTTGAGAAAGTAAATGACTAACTGTACGTTATTTTATATATCGGTGACGAGAACTCGGTCGGTAATTCTAGGAA
>NW_012130137.1:626905-632759 GCF_000143395.1 Atta cephalotes
TACGTACGTCCGTTCCGTCCCTCCGTACCCTACCTCCACTACCTACCTCTACGACGGACGGACGTACGGTACGACGACGACGAACACACCACACACACACACACACACACACACACACACACACACACACACACACACACACACACACACACACACACACACACACACACACACACACACACACACACAGACAGAGACAAAGACTTACATGCGTACACACGCATACACACGTATACATACTTTCACAGTAATCGTACGAAATCCCGTAGAATATATCCGAAGCGCATAGAAGCGAGCGCACGAGACGTGCTTGGTAGCCATTTGGTTGATGGCAAACGTAGTCAAGTTCTCTAATCGAATCATAACGATCGGCTTGTCTTGAATAAACAGATCGCAATTCGACTTATTAGACCGAGGTGGATGATATATATCCGTCGAGCTTATCGCAAGAATGGATACCACGAGACACCTGCCTAATCTTTCAGAAAGGAATGTGAAGTTGATGTAAACGCACCTCGTACGCTCGTGTATATGGCATTTACGATAAACACCGCAGTATCATGGTAGGTTTAGATATACACGATTTAGGAATAAAATGAAAAAAAAACGAAAGATACGCGCGAGTGGACGAAGAGCGGCAAAATTGGCGTTTACGCAATGCTTTTAAGAGACGTAGGATACGCTGTTTCCGTTGAGTGCACTTTCTGTCGGTTATCGAGCAAACGTCGTAAACGTCTACAAGTATGACGATAAAAGTAACGAGATGGAGGGAAAAGAGAATAGAACGATGGTGCGAGCGTCAAAGCGCGAGAGAAGCGTTTCACGATAGCTTACGTATGAATGACGATAGACGGGAAAGCATACACGAGAATAGTCACGACACCGTGAATAACATTCGTATGATATTCGCGGACATGCCAGTAAAGATCGAATGTATACATTGCTTGTACTCTTCTGATCTCGATCGCATTCCGACAATTCGCACTTATCGGTAACATCACTTGTGATATGAGATCATGGAGAAAAAATTGATAAAAAGGAATAGTCGTGATTAAAGAGGGTTACGCCATTGACATTTGTGCAAGCTCTAGCTTGATGATCGTTACTATTGGACTCACGCACTTCACACCTGATTTTCTCATTAGATCATCTATGGCCGGATTAGCCGTAGGTTTGGACTATGTTGTCGCGATGCATTGTTCCAAATTAAGGTGACTGCACTGGGCTATTTTTTTTTACCGTTAAAAGGTATTAACTTATAATTTTTATTTCTGATTTAATTGAATATCAAGGTCATCGTATATTTGCAATTTAACACCGTGACATTTTGATCAGAATCAAATTATTGGCTTTAACGAATGTTATGAAAAAAAAACTCGATAATTGGATATAAATCGATTCCCACCTTACAAATTGTTTTACTGCGATCTGATTCGTATTACCTAGCAAATCTGATACAACTATCCTTATATTATAACGCATTATATTGTATTATAAATAACTCAATCTCTCTTAACTATGATATTTTACAATGCAATGATCGAGTCGCCGATCTCATTCTATTCAACGTCGAACCAACAATTATTTTTTTATACTATCTGTAGTTTTCGATATTTTGAACTTTATTAAAGTGATTTATAAAAGATGGAATAATATAATGTAGATAATTTACTTGAGCAATCTAGATTCGATATCGAGATACACGCTTGAATGAGACGTAGATGTCTACGCGTAATTAATTGAATGCTACAGGAGCATGTACATCGTTAATCCTATTAAGCAAATGAAACGTTAAGCAAATGGACGCAGTCTCCATGCGTTAGCCTATTGTAGACACTGTATGGTAAAGCACGTCTAACGTACGTCTGTATGCTGTGATAGAAGTAAGCGTATCAACAATCGGAAATAAATCTCTCGCGTAAATTTCACGTTCGCATATGCGCATCCTCGAAAACCCATCGCCGAAGATGGATCGTGACCTTCCAATGCAATCTTCTTTGGCGACATCGATATCTTAACGTGGCCAAGCGTGTAATTTTTAGATCATCGATTGAATCAAAAAGATGTGATCTAAGCTCGGGATGCGATTTTTCGGACATAATATACGTACTTTGATAGAAAATTTGGTAAAAATGATTAAAACAAACTTATGGTGAACCAGAAAAGCGATATAAAGTCGACAAAAAAAAAATAAGAATTTAATATATTATTATATTATACTTAAGAAGATGTAATCAAATTAGGGTGAAGCAAAATTTTATATACTTCCCTTTAATCTTTTAGAAACGTAGAAAATGGTCATAATAAGAAGCGGTTCGATTTTACATACATTTACAATTTTTTCTATCTATTTCGAATTGAAAAGTTTTCTAGCCTTATTATTTTAGACAGCAATTAATTGGAAAATTTTATATAAGAACAGTAATTGAATAAAAGAGTTATACTTGCAATTTTTAGCAATCAATTGCGGTATTTTGATATGGTATTTTTGCAAACTTAGGTACACTTCTTGCCACAATTTGAAAATTTCCGCAAAGATGTCGGCCGCGTTAAGATATTTTTTCGCCAGTCTCATGAATTGCTCCGTGAATAATTCATTACATAAGGACATCGCCTACCAACGAATACTGCCGCAGTTATTATTTATTCATAAAGTTTTATAAGTCTCTTTCTACCCGAATACGAAAAACTGTCCGAGTATATAACGTTCTGTACGCTATAAGACACGGAATCCGATAACGAGTAATGTACTAGCGAATAAACGTAGTGTGCATCAGAAGCGAAACTGTGCAGGCTCCTCGATGTGTTAACTGCGCGATTGCCACATTAAAGACATGTTAAAATTTACTCTAACATATCGAAAGTTCGAAATTAATTTAAGCGCGTCACACCATCCATCACTATCTAGTCAAGACTGAAGTAGCGAAATCATCTTTTCACGGGTAACCAAGACGACTTCCTTTTGAAAAGAAATTTTCTCCAATTTTCCATTTATTATGTAAAATTCCGTCAAATAAGAAAAGAAGAGGAAGCGTTTTCCCACGAAATTTTTTATATATTCTCGGTGGTTTTCTCGCAGTTCACGATAAATCTGTCTATAAATAAGTAAAAGCGCAAGTCCTTCGACGACGGAAACCGACGTAATAAACATTGTGGGACGCATCGTTTTCTATTCACAAGGGAACGACGATTTATATTACCTATTTCCCTGGTATCTTCCCGGCACCAAGACGTTGATAATACCCGGCCTTTAAAAGCACCCACGGAAAGTCGTTCCTGTCGTCACCGTAACCGAGGCGGATCAACATCGAGTTTAATTTCTCCGACGGATATATGAATCTAAAATCTACTATCGAGCGTGTAGTCATCATGGGATTTATACGGTACGACGACTCGACTCCACGTCGCGCTCAATCGAGAATGCGTCCTACGATTACGAAACTATAGTATTATGCATGTATGTAAGAACGTACACGAAAAAAAATAACATAAAAAAAGGAAAAAAAATGCCGTAGCACAAACTGGCTCGCACATACGTAGCTAAAAAAAAGTGAATGGTAAAGAGTTTTGAATCAAAGAGGCCTTGATTCAACGACGTTTTTAAGCAAGTATTACGCGTTACACGATGTATTGTAATCCCGTGTTTATAATTTTAATAAAATACCATCGCGTTAAAGAAACCCAGCAGACCAGCCGTGGGAAATGCATTATTAATCAATTTATCGTTTCATTCTTTCTCAGAAATATAACTTTCTCTCCGAGTTTTATGTATATACATTTATGTATATTCATGAAGACATATAATTCAGAGACATAGTGTCCAAAGTTTTTGTTCTACATAAACTTGTACAATGAACAATGACTACAACTAGAAGGATTATTGTTAGAACATATACAGATTTTCACAAACTATATCTCTCTTATTTTCAAAAATTCTTATTTTTTAAGTAAATAATAATTTAAATTTATAGTAATATTTACTGAGAAAAATATAGTTAACAGAATAAATAAATTTCAGAAATAAATTTAAGAAACATCTATAAAAAAATGAAGATAAAAAAATTTTTTAACATAATTGTAATTTTTGCTAAAAGAAGTTTCCTGCGTTTCCTTTTTCTCATTATACTGTGTAAAAGTCTAGAAACTTTTTGATATTTAGGTCAATTCTCCTCGATAAACTCTTCGTTAAAACGATTGTAGGGACTCGCAATCCCTTGAGAAAGAACGTTATTCATATTCTCTCTACTTATAATTTAAGTTTATTAATTCACATTATATTGCACTGCCTCGTTAAATTTTCATGCGATTTCTTGTTTGTCTTCGAGATGATTTGTGAAACTTCATTTTCAATATACAAATTTTATAAGAATAACATTAATTACAGTAAAAATAATGAAAAAGATGTTTTATTTTTAATTTTTATCAAGAAATGCTTCGGAAGAAAAAAATTTTCAAAAAAATGTAGATAAGAATATAGCATCTATTTCCTTAAAGAAAGATCTTGCTGCAAATTTTTTTATAAAAGCATCATTAGAATGTTGATAAGTTCTTTTTTACAAGTTATTGTTTTACTTATTTTTCAAGATTATGAATAGATTTTTAACCATGCCACATATTACATGATTCTATATTTTATGTATTGATATAGAATATATATTTTGATATCTATTGTAAACAAAAATAATTTCAAAATGCAAAGCGATCGCTTTGTAATAAAAGCAGCAATTTTGAATTATATTCAAAATTGAATATAATTTTATTTTTAAGTTTTCAGTACAAATGTCTCTATTTTTTTGACTAACGATAACAGCAATCTGTCTTACCTTTATTCACGTAATCCAAAAAAATGTATACTGCGGAAGACACGCACGGTTGATCGCCATCAGGATGACATCGCGCTCCTACGTTGTTTGCCTCTTGACATCTTCCATCCGTCAATTTTCTGTCCATGAAAAACGTAAAATCGCTCGCCTACAACCCAGCAGATTTATCGCGTTGTTCTCAATGAAATATTCCTTACATCGCGGACAGATTCGCGAAAAGACAGGATCCTCGAATGTCCAGTGGGAGCGCATCGTTCACTGATACGGCGATACACGGCAAGCTGGAACCACCGAGATCGCTGCACGGTGTCGAGGATGCCGAGGTCATTTGGGACACGATCACGCGGCGATTTCCGAATGCGGCACCGCTTCTCTGCGAGATGGAAACAGTGATCGAACGAGCGGAGGATCTGCTGCAGCAGCTTAGAACGCCTTGCACTCAGGGAAATGGTATGCGATTCTTCGAAACCGGAAAGCAATTTTTCCATGCACGTGCATGACAGGCAAACAAGCTCGGAGAATTTTAGTATATACTCAGTTTAACATGTTTTACGATTCAACATGTTTAAAATAACGAGCTTAAGCTTTAAATTAATGGTTACAATAGCGTGATCCAATTATGCAAATAGCCTGCATTTATTGCACTCGGCTAACCTCATTGTAATTATCACGTTATTAAATTAATGGTATACATGATATAATGGGAAACACACAAGTAATTTATTCACGAGGAAGATTTATCTTTCATAGAAATGTATAGTTTACGCATGACCTACATTCATTTATCCTTTCAATTACGTGCCGGACTTATTGACCAAATTGTTATCTGGAATAATCCTTCATTTACTTGATTTTGTCAATCGTTTAATGATTAAAGAGTGTTTATTCGGAAATTTGCGACGTAATCTGATGCTACGCGTAAGCTCATTTGCTAAATTTGCTGCATCCACACCTTCGATTATAATTTGCAGAGAGAGAGAGAAAGAGAGAGAGAGAGAGAGAGAGAGAGAGAGAGAGAGAGTAATTTATTT
>NW_012130137.1:634858-653475 GCF_000143395.1 Atta cephalotes
ACACACACACACACACACACACACACACACACACACACACACACACACACACACACACACACACAAGCGCGCGCAGAAAACTTTATTACTTTAATTATATTTAAGATTAGTATACTGAATTTACAGAAAAAAGAGATTTTGTAAATAAAAAAATATTTTAATGCAGGTATATTCATCCCTTCATTACAATTTTCATTGCTACTCTTAATGATCAAACACTCGATCGTTCAAACACTCTTTTGCAAGAGGTACTTGTATCGCTGTCATGGTATTTTGGCGACTATCCAAGGTAGCTTTCCAGTTTTCTTAAAAGACCAATAATCATACAAAAGCTTGCCAAGCACGAGGAATATTAATGACGCCAATATGATGTTCAAGATATCGAGGGGATGAAGCCAAGAGTCTTCGTCTGGTAAAATGCAGATCTCTGTCCGCGTAAGATCACGAATCTGTGAGAGTCATTTTATTATGTTAAAGCAGGCAATTGCATTTTAATTGCATTATTCATGCGTCTGCGTTTCAATCTGACTTGATAAAAAATACATGCAGTAGTTACCTGTTTGTTTGAATTATCGTTGTCACTCGTAAACGCGCATCTTATGTCATTGATGTCTTTTATTATATTTGGATGCCTGATCAGAAGATCCTATAAAAAATGTTAAATAAAATCATATGATTAAATTAATAATGATTAAGTTCTGATCAGTAGATCATTTAAGATCTTTTTTAAATTACAAGTAAGAAATTCAAAAAAAAATGTAAATAGAATATTGAAAATTAAAATTAAATTTAATATTATTTTTTTATATTCCCTTATCTATTTTGATATGATCTTTTAAGAATTTTATATGATTGAAGACTATGGAACTTACTTGTACAAAATGGTGTAATTATGCTAATATTATTGGCAATTAATTTAAAAACATGTATGTAAAAACTCTATATATAATATACTGTGTCCCAAAATTTTTGACTCAAAATATATAAGTAGCAAGAAAATTTTCGAAAATTAAGTAAAAACAAGTTATTTGTAAATTTTAAGTAATAATTTCTCATCTGAACATATGCAATTGACTATATTTAAATCCTTATTATCATAAAAATAAAATTTACAAATAACTTTTTTACTTAATTTTTGAGAACTTGCTATAGTACTTTAAATTACAAATTTTTGCGATCCATATTATTAATTAAATTTTATAACCTGAAAGCCCGGTGTAAAGTGACAGTCGCACGTCCATGAATTATTGCCGAGATACAGATTAGCTGCATTTCTATTGTGCAGCAATGCATCCTCCAGAGCGTAAGTAGGCAACTAATAAAAAACGCAAACTAAAGAATCATAAATTGTATTTGTGATTTTATACAATGATGAAATAACAACTATGGTGATATAAAAAACAGCGCATGATATTTTATAATCTCCCTAAATCGCATATCTTAATTCTTAATCATCTACCGTGCTGCACGAAATCAAACAGTTTTTCCATATTCCGACATCCGTTAAATGAAACGGATTGTTTGCTTACGTGACATCTGATAACTTTGACACGGCAAACTAACATCGGTAAGTTTATTCCCTCGAAGATTAAGGCGTCGGAAATGGTCCAACCAGTCTGATCCTTCTAAGCGAGCGATAGATTCTACCAGATTATCGTCTATGTAGAGGTCTAATAGGGACTTGTAAGCGGGATTTGTCGCAAGCGGAGTTAGGTCCTTGATCTATAGTAAACAACAGACCAGATTAGTAGTAGCAAATTATTTTAACCACTGTATCTAATATGTAAATCATTATAATATATAGATATATGAAAAGTGCATTATATAAGAAAACTAAAGGGAAATAATTTTCAATATGTTATATTTATTCTTTGCAAATATATATTATTTACTCTTTAAAAATTTGAATAAAAAAATATATTTTTTCTTTAAAAATATTAATAAATTTATAGACTAATTTGATGTTTTATAAGTTACTTTGAAATTATAAATATCTATTATAAATATCTGAATCTCATATGTGTAACATTTTGTAATTCTACTTCATAACTATTTCATGACGCGTCTGTAAAAATTATTGTTTAAGGGGCGAGAATTATGTAAATATAAACGACCTTATTTCCACTTAGATGAAGAATGTTTGTATCTGTGGGTAAAAATTCAGGCATTTCTGTTAGACCACGATAACTACAATTGACTGAAATAAAAACTATAAGCTGTCTTTGCGTAAGTTCGCCTGGAGGTGTAACATAAATCAATTCGCAATCGCAAACAGTCTCTTTGCATTCCTCCTTCAATGTCTGAAAATCAGATTGATTTAGCGGGGAACTCAAGATCTGTTTAATCATCAATTACAAGAAGAAGATGCATTTTCTCGTTACCACGATTATCTTGACAACCGGGACAAGCGGTCTTCCATCATGCGGCGTAGCACAAAGTAATTTGTCTTTGTCGACGACTTTACTCGCGGCTGATCCTTCACTAGAGTCCAAAATCCACGCTACATCTTCCGTACATCTCAATGGATTACCTTCGTCAGTACATCTTCATTAATTATCCACCATTCGCGCATCAATCGAATGCAATTTTGATTAAACAATTCATTAATCACGTAAAAAAATTTAGCATTATAGAAGTACTACACAAAAGATAGAAGTATTTCACAAAAAATATAGTATAATTTTAATTTGCCAGATTTTCTTAAATCATAACTTATTTATTTAACAAATTTGTTTTGCACAAAATTTTATCGAATTATTCTTACCGGTCAGATAGATATCTTTTAACGTAGGTACATCAAAAACCGTAATATTGATCTCTTCGAGAGCATTGTTTCTTAAGTCGAGGCATCTCAAAGTCCGCAGATTAGAGAACGCATCGTTCGGTAGTAAATACAGTTTGGTGCCAATCACATTGATTTTCTATTAATTAATATAAACATTTCCTCCAAGCTTTCATAAATACTTTCAAGAAAAAGCACGCAAAATATAATCTCATGATAAAAACGAATTTTCATGATCAATGTCTTCCAAGACAGTTTGCTGAACTTGTATCCTATTCTTTGATAAAGTAATGTTAAAACTGTCCCACTTATTGTCCATGAAAATTCGAATAAGCAACTTTAATGAAGTATAGACAAAGTTTTCGCTTGCTGTCCATTTGGCAAGCATTTTCTACCTCCAGAAATTGCATCTCGTTTGGAAATGCAGTTGATAATTGAGTTAAGTTACTGTTCGCGATTATTAACTTTCGTAAAAATGTGAATCCCCGTAGAATCTCTTGCGGATCAAACGTTGCCTTCGGCCATACGCAAAGAATAAGTACTTGCACATCTTTAACCCTAAAAATATTATTTTACTTTTTTAAAAACGCTTTATCTTTTTAAAATTATAATATTAAACTTATACAGCACAGATCATTCTGATAATGCAGCGATATTGTAATGTTTCAACAATATTGCAATAACAGTGCAAATGTTACAACAATGTTTCTGCAAACCTTTAGATAAATTTTAATTTTGCATCAAGAAATCAACAATATTAACTCGATATTTATAAAAAATTTATATTTTAGATTTAGTTCTTAGTATTACCTTGCTCTCCATTCATCTTTAAAGCCGTTAAAACAGACGAGACGTTGTCGACTTTCCGTAAAGTCACATTCGGAATGAATATTGACTCGTGGATGATAACAAATCTCGTCATCTTTCGTAAAGCCACGTGAAAAATGTACATATATTAAGAACGCGAATCTATAAATAAAACGATTTAATTGTGTAGGAAGATATCAAATTACAATACGAAGTTATCTCGCGAACATTAGATATGCTTCTTCATGATATCAAAACTAGCTTCTTGCGCTCATCATATTTAAACATCTATGCGTGATCGCGTAGAGACATAATTTATCCTATTTGATAAAATAATAGTTTATTTAACAATATTACACAATTCGTGGACTCTCGTAAAGACGTGCGACGGAAGTAAATAGATGGTGCACGATAGGCTAGCTGTGAGATTTATAATCTTTATTACTTGGCAGCTTCGTTATTTGCGCAAGACGATAACAAGACCGATGTACCATTATATTCGCCAGCATTAAACTGTCTTACGTACATAATTTAATATCTCGTATTTGTCTTCCTAGCTTTTGATGCACCGCGATCGTTTTAACTTATCAGTTTGAAACACTTTCACGATTGATTAGCCGCCGCTTTCCAAACAATTCAATTTTAACAGCTTAACCATCCTTAATGAATAAATTATATGAACAAATTATACAATGCAAATGTCTTCGCCTTGTTTTTGGTTGTCGTAACATTGTCGCGTTGATACTAAATATTGTGTAAATCATCGTTACAGTTATCTCTCCGCTTAACGGTGAATCTTCCTTCATATGAAGAACTTTACAAATTTAAGGCTCCTTTACTATATTAGATCTCAGATTGTGATTATTAGAAGAAAATTCACAATAAAATTCTTGCAAAGTATATTAATGAAAATATATTTCAATAAAATAAAACTTACAATCTATAGAATCGACTTGTAAAATATACTAAAAACTCTCCTTTTGTTTTGTTAATTTCTTCTTGAAATAAGAAGATAGTTTTTGAGACATTTTATAAGTCTATTCTGTCAATTGAAAATGTTGTTTTATTGAAAAATATTTCTATTCAAATATAATTTGCAAAAATATTTATTTTGTGCTTTCTCGTTTTTAACATCGTAATTAAAGATAGTAATAATGAATGAACAGGAATCTTAATCAATATAACAATCATGTGTGCCTTCTTCTAATTACAACACATAATTATCCATACAAAACAGTATTTGTTTATAAACCTAAATCAATGAAAATAAATGTGACAGTTTTTAAATACAATAAAAATATTAATTTCTTGGCAAATTATATTTTTTAATAGATATTTATATTGAATGTATCATAAAATCTTTAACGCTAATGACTTACTTAAAATTTCATGAATTTATAAGTCATAATAATTGATGTGCTGTCAATGATCGATCGATATCTTATAAAAATCTTTTACAAGACTTTGGAGAAGCCGTTGCAAAATTGATTTAAAAATTATAATAAAATCCGCGCAATGTTAAATCATAAGAAGAAAGCAAAAGATAAATAAATACTCACAGAAAAGTTCGTTGCACTATCATTCTCATGAAATGTTAAGATACAGTAAATAAGTATCAACGTTGACGAGTTGTTCGCACAAACAAACAGTAATTTATAAAGGGTATATAATGGAATTTTTGTATCACTCAGCACTTTTTTTTTAACACGATAGGTGTCAACCTAACGACACACTCGTATCACATGCGTTAACGCGATAGGTGTCGTATCAAGAATAGCAGTGCTGCTAATGAGAAAATAGATGTTGTATTCGACGTGTCAGCAGGTGGATAACTTAAACGGCTTAACATATAATGAACATATTATGCGATAACAGTTGTGGAGATGCGATTTATACTCATGCAGTGATACATATTGCGCTAATACATTTTTCAAACAGTGAACAACGTCAGCCGGTAAACGGACATTATACATCTCATTATTACAAGTTTCGGATTTTTAAAAGCAATTGCAAAACATAAAGATATTTGCGGTAATATTATTAAATTTGTGGCATTTTTTATTGTCTGTAGTTAATAAATATATTATATATTACCGTAATTTCAATTCGGATCAGACATTATAATATTCAATTTTAAAAACATCATCGTGTATGTGAAAGTAGCTTTTTGCATTAAATAAGAAATTTACGTTGAATATGATTAGAATCGAGTTATTCAACATTTTCTAGTGACAATTTTTAGTGACAATTTTTAATGAATAAATTAAAAATTAAAACAATGTAAAAATAAATAATTGAAAAAATATTAAAAAGTTCGATCATGACAATTTAATTCTAATAAATTAGTTTGTCAAATCTTAACAAGAAAATATCCATAGAAAAAATTTATTTATAAAAATAAAATGTGAGTATAATGTAAGTATGATGTGTGATACAACACAAAAATGCTATGTTTAATTCAACTATGATTCATTCAAAAGTTAATTGAAAGTGATTATTTAATATAAAAATTGTTCAATACGTAATATGAACAAATTAATTTATTTTTCGTAATTACGTTAAATTTGAATCATAAAATTCATAAATCTATTTTTTGCTTCTTAAACTGCTTTAAATGATTCAAATCTAATCTGCACAAATGTACGCATTAGATTTTCAAATTACGAGCCACATTCGATGAAATATTGGACTAGCGAATCAGCGAATTGGACAAGTTTTTAATCCACGCTATTTGTTCGTGTCTGTATATTTAGTCCAAAAAAATGAATCTTCTTTATCGATCGAGTTTTCGCCATTAAATGTCAGTTTATCCCCTAAAAAACTTTCTCGCAAATTTCTGATCATACGCACGCGAATGAATTCGTGGCGCTTTTATGAACGCGATCGGTGTGTAACCCTCTATCTGGTTAACAACGACGACGGTTGCACTGTGCACCCTCAAGAAAAGCGCATTTTACGGATTCGCCTGTCGGCGTCGGCTGGCATCGGCGGTATTCAAATTCCGTGGCAGGACTGCAAGCGAAGGCACATCGGGACGACGTGATCGAGAGAACGTAGGACGCTGTTTTGCGTCGTCCAACCGCGAGTGTTTTCTAGAAAATTGCCGCATCGTCGAAGGCCCAATGTCAGGGATAGCGATAGCCAGGCTCGCTGAGGAGCGTAAAGCATGGAGGAAGGATCATCCGTTCGTGAGTTTCTGTTCCTCGTTGTATGCTTTCCCGCGGGAACGCGCCATCGGTTTCCCGCTTAGTGCGCCATAGAATCGGCAGGCCAGAACACTGATCACGTTACTCCGTCGTTACTCGTCGCGATTGTAAACAATGGCCCTGTATCACCCGCATGGCATTTCACACATCTTAAAAGCGGGAATCTATGTTAAACTTTATTTGTTTTATCATAACCAACATTTTTATTTGTATAAGCAATTTTTATCTTATTTGTAGAAAGAATCAAACTAATTGGTCTGTAATTAATGTATAACATTTAACAGTAAGACTGAATTATCATGAAATTTTAGAGAAATTTATTTTAGTGTTGTGTTTAAAATTGTTTAAAATTTTGTGTATATATTTGAATTTTTCCTGTAAATAATATAAGAACTATTTGTAGGGATTTGTAGCTAGACCAACAAAAAATCCAGATGGTTCCCTTAACTTGATGAGTTGGGAATGTGCGATACCTGGAAAGAAATCTGTAAGTCAATTTCTTTCAAATGTAGGTGACAAATATTCGTATTAAATTTGCAATTTTGCAGACTCCTTGGGAGGGTGGCCTATACAAGTTACGTATGATTTTCAAAGATGACTATCCTTCAAGCCCACCAAAATGTAAATTTGAACCTCCTCTATTCCATCCAAACGTTTATCCATCAGGCACTGTGTGTTTGTCGCTTTTGGATGAAGAGAAAGACTGGCGACCAGCTATCACAATTAAGCAAATCCTCCTTGGTATTCAGGATTTATTGAACGAGCCAAATGTGAAAGATCCAGCTCAAGCCGAAGCTTATACAATATATTGGTATTTATGAGACATGTTCATATTACGAACAATAGTAATCTGAAGAATAATTGGAGATTTCTTTTGCAGCCAAAATCGTTTGGAATATGAAAAGCGTGTTAAAGCTCAAGCCAGAGCAATGGCTCCACAGGAATAAGTCACAAGAATTGTCGACTCGACATATTTAAAATATGTGAGAAAGATATTGTATGTGGATAACACATCATAAACTGATTCATAGCTCTTTATAATTAATCTTTTTTACGAGTAATTAATATATGTTGTAACTAGTTAAGTAGTTCATGGTCTTAATGTTTATTTATCGAATATTGTCTTTATTCAATGTGTATATTTTTCAAAATTTCAAAATGTAGTGTATACTAATATACGAAAATCACATATAAATCACATATAAATTCTTTCGCACATAAATAATTCTTATTAATATTAAGAACTATGTTATAAGATATGTATACTTTAAGGCAGAATTATTTTTTGATCAGCCCTTTAATTTTTAAGTCTTACAAATAATTACTGATGTTATTTTTAAAACAGTGATATGAGAGAAATTAAAAAATAGCTGCTATTAAATAAATATCTATCGTATCAAATTTCTCTATCAGTTTCATCTTTTTTTTAATATGTGACAATACAATATATGACAGTACATTCGTAGGTAGATTAATTTTAAAGACTAAATTTATTAAGGCCCAGTTGCACCAATGTCACTTTGATTTTAAGTGAGATTTAAAACTATCTGTTTTGTTTTAAAGCCAAAATGAGAGAGACAGAAAGAATTTTAAGCCTTACTTAAAATCAAAAGGTTTGTTCGCGTTGCATGTTCTAACATGCTCTAAAATGCTCCTATCATAGCATTTATTCACTCTAACACGCTCATTGAAGTGCTCATAGAAAATAGCAAGAGCACATTGGAACATGCTGAAACATGAGACGCGAACAAACCTAAAGTAAGTAAAGTTGGTGCAATCGGGCCTAAGTAATGTACAATTCTAACAAAAAAAAAAAATTTCAATTCGTTAGAACAGCATGATACAAAGGTGATCGTTGCACTCATTGAATCCTAAATAAATATATGCAAATGATATTCCAAGAGAATCGTTTTCCACGTTGGTGAACACATTTGACACTTAAATCGATGCGACGGTGAGTAAAGCGATTAACATAATGTAATACTCCATTATCGATTTTCGCTGTTGTCTTATTAGTACAGCTGTTTTGTGCAAATATGACGCATCACTTTTGAAACATCTCGAAGTAATCTTTGAATATCAAATGAGTCATACCGTCAGTGTGTTGGATATCGACGAGAATATGTAATATGGGAGTGTACAGTGGAGCAATAACAAATTAGTAACGTTCCACAGTGTTGCACAGTATCATTTCGTAACAACAATGACGGGGGTTGGAAATTGCGCGTTCCAAAAATTCAACGCCGGAATCGTATTAATGTGTGTGTTTGGTCTCATTTTTTCGTACTACGCTTACACCGTGGAGGTCAAAAAGGATCAAGATGATTCGTACCAGCCACTGTGCGATATTTCTGAACATATAAGCTGCACCAAAGTATTTATGACCGAGTAAGCACACTCAAATATTACCGAATCAGTGCAATGGCACTTGAATGCGACTCAACATATGTTCAAGTCTTGAACGTAATTAAACGAACATTAATCTATATCTTCATTCTATGTATAATTCATTATGATTTTTTTATTTTATTTAATAATTCCTTTTCGTTATATGTTACATGAACATGAACATTGTTCAGAATCAGTGAATAAATGCGACTGTTGAAGCTTTGCTAATTTTTCAAAAACACAGTATAGACTGTTTCTCATTGTTTCATAATATGATATACATATATATATACGCGATATCGGTATATAAAAATATTTTATTAATATTTGCATATTTTGCATTATGCTCGATTTCATGAACAACATACATTAAGTCGCTATTTCATTTGTTTTTATCGTATATCGTATAACAAAAACGCACAAATGAAATAGCACCTTTATTTAGTGGTGTGTTGATGATTATCATTTATTTTATTCTATTGTTTAATATTCGGTGAGCAATAAGAATAAATTAATATATCATGTCTCAATGAGAAATGATAATGGAATCGACATCGATTTGACATCTATTTCATTGTCATTTCTCACTGGAATGCATGAAACGCACTGTAAATAATTATAAAGAAGATTGCTGCTGAGTAAGTGCTACATAAAGAAACTTTAACAAATCCAAGAAATTGTTTCTCATTGGATCACGTGGAATGTAAGGTTCTAAGGATTACCACATACTTTTCGTAATAATAATCATAAGACGTGACATAAGAATTAATTAATCACAGTCAAAAATTAAAAATTAAAAATTTTCAATTCTGATTGGCTAATTCTTATAATACATTACAGTTATTGAGTTATGACCGCAGCACAGACTCTCATAAAGCATAATGCATAAGGGAATCAACCAATCAAAATTCTTCTTTTCTATGAAATGGGAGGAAAGGAAAAATTCTGATTAGTTCGCTTATGCACTTATGCAAAAGTCTGTGCTGCGGCTTTTATCCGTGATATGGAAAGTGCGGTGACTCTAAAGTTTGGTCTGTTCGTGTTACTTGCACTTTTTGCATTCAGTATCTTCAAGGTTAGAGAGCCTTAAAGATAGAGAGTAGTTAGGGTATATCCACACAAACTTGCATAGTGAATATATCCTTAAGACCTCAGCACAGACTTTTGCATAACGCATAATGCATAAGCGAATCAATTAATTAGAATCTTTCCTTTCCTTCTATTCCATAGAAAAGAAAATTTTGATTCTCTTAAGCTCTATGCATTATGCGTTATGCAAAAGTCTGTGCTACGGCTTTAAAGGACTTTACACATGAAGTGTATAATGGAACATAAGTATAACATAAGACTGCTGGACCAATGAGCATCTAACATACTGTCGCTGTATTGATTTACATAAGATAGATGCTCATTGGTTTAATGGCTTTATGTTGCATGTATGCATTTCATGTGTGAAACCCTTTACAAATCTTCTACAATAAGCCATTAATCATAAATTAGAAGTCAGATGATGACTATGCTTGGTCAATTTTTAACTTTTGACTTCTATGACTTTATGACTAATGGCTTAATGTAGAAGACTCATTACTCCCACGGAGTAACAATAAACATGACATGCATATTCAGCCATAATTGCTATCTTCAACCGCGCGAATTTTTAAGCCATATACTAAGATTAATAAAACGTAATGAAAATAAAACTTAGATAAAATACAAAATGACGTGAAATTATTCAAAATTGATAATTGTGTATGAATAATCGTAAAATTATTTCAGACAAACATATACAAAATAAGTAGTAACAAATTAACGTATAAATATCGTATTTCAGGTATGGCAAAGGATTCGGATTGTTTCCAAAAGATTCTGTGTTTCACATCCGAAATCCTATATATGGTTTAATATTTTATACTCTGGTCGCAATTTTAAGTATGTATTTAATCATTGTCGCTACGTATCTATATAGCAATAGGTCTTAACGAAATCATTTTTTTCAGGTATGATTAATAATTACACCTTTTCGGCCGCCACTGTCATTCTGGGAATAATCTCTAATATTTTGTCAATATATTTAAGTCATATATTATATTTATATAGAGATATCTGCGTTGTATGTATTAGCACGTACATTACAAACGCGATGATCACATTTTTCGCTATCAAAAAATTCCGAAAATTCCAAAAATTAGCCTCAGACGATAAATATAAAAAGGTGAAATAAAAATAAAAAAGAATTACATTTTTTTGTGATCGATCAAAAAATATTTTAATAATTTTTTTCTATTATTCTCTATTTGTGTAAACTTATACAATGTAAATATCCAGCAAACAATTAACATAGACATATAACAAGTGTATTTATATGTATTTATATGTATATATTATATTCGTTGTTTGCTGGATAATATAAATAATGATTTAATGATTTAGATAAACATATTTTTTCAACGAAAGGGATTAAAGTAATTTTTTTCACATTATACAGTTCAAACAATCAAATGAATTTTTCTGTGTTACAATGTACGTAACATTTTAAATAAAAGATATAAGAATTAATTAATATGCATAGATAAAAGAAAGAACTTTCGCTTATATGTATATATTCATATTATATTATTGTAAATCAACAATATGAACAATATAAATAATATCGCATCTATATGAAACTCGTACATATTCATTTGTTAATAAAAAATAAAAAATGTGTGGTAATGAACGTACAGAATGTCTTGTGATGCTTTTTTCAAAATTATCGTTTTTAACATGATTGCTCATGAAAAAAAATTCTTCAGATTATCAAAAAAAATATTAATAAAATACAAGAAATATACAATAATGAAGAGCATTCTGTACATTATATACCAAGAATAATTATGACCTTCACATATTCTGTTTTATGAGAATGTCAGTAATTTAAATGTCGAAAATATACGTGGCACGTAAACGTTAAAGATATAAGAAACATTTTGTAATATTTCAGAAGGTTTAGCGATTGTTATCAGTTCTACTTTAATTCTATATAATCAATTTCTAAGAATGCAGCTTCTTGACTTCGATAGGTCTAATTCACATTAAATAATTCAAAACGTGTATGTCATACAATAGAACTTATATTTATTTTGTCTACGCGAAAATAGTCTGTAAAAACGATTATAAATTGTAACTGCAAAACTTGCTAATTTCTTGAATAGGGTTCCAGGATGTTGTGTATTTATAATCATTACAATTACTTACGTCAACAAAATCCCACATTAAAATACATAATGAAGTGATAATATAGTAATGAAATCAATTGTTTAATAAGAATTAGATAAATTGAAAAATTTATATAATTAAAAAGGGAAATAAAAAAGCTAAAACGGGAGATTTGAATGATAACAAAAGAGAGGAAATAAAAAAAGATATAAGAATATCAAAAGTACGTATGCAGTAGAATCTATAATATATGTAAAATACAAATGTATAATTCATTATTTTATCAGATTAATAGCTTCTCTTCTAAGTTTTACATCACTTTGAGATAAATTAAGATTTTATTTATAATAATATTCGCGAGGAAGGATAGTAATTTAACATCCGAAAGGATATGCAGTTTATTATGTCACTGACCTTAATATTTGCCGTCTCTTAATAAATCTTTGTTACTACGGCTAATGCTGGCAAGAATACCAGGACTCTTCAACGGCGGCGTTTCGTCCAGGCGATTAAGGTGCAAATTGGAGGTATACGGTATACGGGTTGGTGCGTCGACGCCATTCTTGCTGGCCTCAACATTAAAGCTTTTACTGCGTGACAGTGATGACTTGTACGTACGTTCGGGTTTCGGCGGAGCTTGAAGAGTGCTGTAAACAGGTGTCGCGTTCACTTTTGGCGACATGTTCACCGTGTTCTTGATCGATATGTTGATCATGCTGCTGTGATGTTGGCTCATTTTGCCGTATCTGCCGATATTCGGTGCTTGGTATCGTCTGGTCTGAGAACGAGCTGATTGTTCATCACCGGTAGAATGTAGGCTTCGCGGTAACGTTTGGGTGGTCCGGAAGTGCTCCTCCCTCTCTTGATCGCTAACCAGTCTGTTAGTGGACTTGCTAAATCTGCCGAGGGAGCTGGAGGCGACGCTGAAACGCGGTTGTTTCCGAAAGGTGATTGCCTAGTCGTGCGGATTTTCTCTCGTCGACGTTTGCGGCGGCGACGATCGAATGAGTCTATCGAATCATATATACGTTCGTTCCCATGCGTCCCTTCATGCAGCCTTCACCCTAAATCGAAGCACGGAGTCGCCGAATTTCGACTTAAAAGATATACCCAAGCGACCCGATTTAAACTTCGCACTTTGGCTCCTGAAGCTTATACAACTAACTCCGTCTTTGGCGATCGAGCGATATGAGATAGCAAGTTCGTCGTCTATTTCATGATGACAAATTCTGACCGAGAGACAAATTTTTACTGACAATGAAAGCGTGAAATATCTTTGGAACACTATGTCATTCCTGATAAACGTTTCATGCATAGATAGTTATGTAGAGTGTCTCGGATTAAGTTAGATCCCTCACACTTTCAATTCACAATCGATTTTCCCTTGGTGAAAATCAACGTCATCATTCATAATTCTATAATATTTCTCCTTTCATTTTTCTATCTTTAACCATATCTTTAACCAAAATTATCTACTTTCAAAATAAATTTCATCTAATCAATTTCTGTAACTTAATCCATACAAACTCTCTTATGAACCTTAAATAGTAATTCTTTACCAATTGAAAAAAACCAGACAAGAGAAAGACAGAAGATCTGTAATATTTTTACAAAAGACACCACTGTACAGTGTTAAATGAAAATGTGAAGATATTTCAACAAGCGCAATAAAAATAAGGGGGCAATAAGCATAGCGATCTAATTTAAGTAGGGGATAACTTATCAGTCAAAATTTGTCTCGCTCTCCTTATGTCGAGTACTTCGATTACCTGTGCTCGGAATCTACGGCAATTTTACCGGAGCCACGTGGTCTTCCGTGTCGCAGCCGGTCTCGGTCGTTCTCGTATCCTTTTTCACGTCCATAGATACTGCCGCCGAAAGGATCTTCGCCCAAGTAATACCTCTGCAGGGGTGGTGGCGTAGATTCGTTACGTTGCCATTCCTGGATACCATGATCAGCCATCCTGATGATCTTCGTGACTTTGCTCAATGTGTTAGCGTTTCGCGGTGATCGCGGTGGTCTTTCCGGTGGTTTGTCCTCCATCGTGTCCCTTTCGCTGACGAAAGGAATGTTCCTGTCGATCACGTTATATTGTAAATAGGTCGGACCATTGTCGTCGGTCTGTGTCAATTGTGAGGTAGAACCACCACTTGTTCGTTTGTTCTTTCTCTCCGTACTAGCTGAACGTAATTTGCCTACCAGCTTCCGAAAGGATTCACCGATTTTATACTTAGGCCCATGACCTAGATGAATAGATAGTAATATTTAATACATACATAATATATATAATAATAATAATAATAATAATGTTGATAATATTCCTCTTTAATGCTCTCATAATATTCGACTTTTATTTTTAGTTTGTCTTTAGTCGGCTTTTATTTTATTACTTATTTGTTCATCAGATTGTTTTCCAATTCGATTGTAATAATAGTTTGATTTAATTAAAAATATTTATAATTAAAGTATTACACTCATTTACATTCATAATTTTTTAATTTAAATATTTTTTTAATTTATTGCCTTTATCAATTAATTACGAAGAAGATTACCCTTAGATGCTCGTGAACTGTCTGACTTTTTTTCTTCGTGATTATTTATCGGCGATTTCGGCGAGATTGATCGCGATCGTGGCGAAGTATTTCTATAATTGCGTTCGGATGTTTGTGCTTGAACGTCGCGATTACGACTTTCCCAAGTTCTTTGTACCACATGTACTGGACTTGAAGTACGACCTGACGGGAGCTCATTCGAACTTATCTTTTCTTCAGATTTTGCCCACTATAAAAAGATTATCAATAATTCAGTTATGTATCGATAATATGCGAAACACAAAATGAAATATTTTATCAGTTTAAATCAATATAAATTAATTTAATAAATTATATATAGATTATAAATTATAAATTATTTGTAATAAAAATTATTTGTAACAAAAGAGAGAGAATTTGCAGAGTATAAACTAAACTTCTATTGCATTTAATATTATGTATTTTCTTATAAATTTTAAAACTATTGCTATTAGCATAATGAAGAGTAATGTTCGTACTTGTTCTTTCGATCTTCGACGTATCGGTGGGGAAGGTGTACGTTGTCGTTCTTCGACAGAATCCTGATGATCACGTCGAAATGATTCGTAAGTTTTCGAATAAGATGATTCAACTTGATTTCTCTTATGCCCGTGGGCATGTCCGTTGGTACGTGAAGATTCCACGTATCGAACTGGAGAGTTCGAACGCGCATGATTTTGCTTCTCTGTGTAGAATACATTATATTCACATTTCTATTTCATGTATCATTTGATATTTATTGAAACAAAATTGTTTTACACACACACACACACACACACACAAAATGGATTTAGGATTATCTTCTAACTTTATGTATTATGTATATCTTTGTTATCTCTCTTTTTTTAATAGTAATATATCTTTGTTATCTCTCTTTTTTTAATTTTTAACAAATTATATCACATTTAAAAATATTGTTATATGAGAGGGTCAAATGTTTTTAAAGATTTTAAGGAGTGATTCCTCGTATATTAATTTATATCAATTCAATAAAAACTTGATGTGTCTGAAACGACATAGTTTTGAAGATATCCTTATTTTTAGATTTGTCCCTTTTTTTAATTTAAAAAATAAATAATGCATAAATATAATAATAAGGAGCATACAACCACGACGACAGATGTTAAAACGAAAATATATTTATTATTATTATATAAGAAAACATAGACGTTTCGGTCAAGATTTGATCATCATCAGTACATACAGATGGCAATAAAGAATTACAAACAAGTTTATTAATTAAGAACGCAAAATCGGTAGTCAAAGAAGTGTTAATATCAGTATCAAAATGATAAAGAAGTGTATAATATTAAAAAAATTATCGGAAGTTAATAAGATAATAACAAATTCTTTTCCTTTCCAATCGCTTGCGGTACGCGTTAATTGAGTAAGATAAAGTCCAGAGAATGAAATTTATCAACAAAAATATATATTAAAAAAGGAAAAAAAGAAAAAATTTTTTTATAATAACGCATCTAGCGACTAATATGTTCTGTTTATGATTCCTTTTTTAGGAAGCAAAGAATGACTTCGTCTGAGAATACGGAATTTCCAGATTCTATTTAACAATTAAAGAAAAGAAAAACGCTTTTTAATAAAATTAAAATATTTTAGATACAATGATTAATTATAAAAGCCAATATAAATTCACATTAAAGCTCGCTTACCGTATTTTTTAACACACGTCCTCGCAGATATAACTCTGAGTACTCCAATTTAAAAAAAACCGAGAAAAATCTGAACAAATGGTAAGAATTACTGCTGACAAATTTTTTGGAAGATCATGGCTCGCGAACAGTATTTATATAGAGTGAAGGAAAAGAAGAATGTTAGTGAAGAGGGTAGTTCTATGTGTGGGTAGAGGGGATTTTTCCGATGATTGGTAAGTAGATTTCAGGAAAGCGTTCTGTGTCACTTTGTTTGTTTAAGCAATTATCTTGTCGTTTAATATGGATCATTTCCATCCTTTTATAATAATAAGATTGTTCTGAATCGAGAATACTAACATTTTTCCAATCAATTATATGATCATGATCAAATTTGTGACGAGAGATAATAGACAAAGAATTAGTAGGTTTTTTAAATCATTTATGTGTTCTTTTAAACACATCCTTAATTTTTTTTTGTCTGATGGTCAAATCTTGACCGAAACGTCTATGTTTTATATAATAATAATAAATATATTATTTTCGTTTTAACATCTGTCGTCGTGGTTATGTGCTCCTTATTATTTATATTTGTATTATTGAGCAATCTTCAAACATTTAAATAATGCATGATTTCAAAAGACGAGTTTTCATGTTGAAGTTTACACAAAGTTTCAAGTTTCATCTCAAAATAAATGGTTCTAGAAATTTAAATAATGATTCTAGAAATTTAAAAAAAAAACGTTTTAACTTTAACTTTAGTTACTATTTATTTTTATTAATTAATAGTATACGTAATATATGTCGTCTATATATATATATATATATATATATATATATATATATATATATATATATATATATGAAGTTTTCTTTTAAATTACTGGAAAAAGTTAATCCTTAAAATATGTTAGAATATTTAAATTATAATACATGAAATTAGAAGAAAACTAAGAAAGAGAATCTCTTTTAAGAAAGAGAATTAATATTGAATTAATATTAAAAATTATTTTTCCTAATAAATTACTCTTTTTTTCATACCTTTTCCTTGAAATCGTTCCGACCATTCGCTGATTCCATGAAAATATCCTGAAGGCGAATTCGTCTCTCGACCACGTCGCTGATTGCGGCTGGAACTTACATTTTGATAATCGCGCTCCTTGGGCGTGCAAGATTTCATGGTGACATTGATGTAGCTCGTGTTAGTGCTGGTTGGAAGAGGAGAGTCTTCGGCATCGAGAGATCCGTGCGAAGAGCGCGAATCGCTGCCGAAATGGCTTTCCAGCCACTTCGATGTTTCGAATTTTCTCGCCTCGTCTTCTTCCTCGAGGTCCAACGGTTTCTTCGTCAAGGCATCTTTCCGAGCGGCATCCGAGAAACCTGTAATAATTAGCAATGATTTTTTGAAGAAAAGGAATTAACATATCAGTAGAAAAAAAATATATGTATATATAATATATGATATCTCTATATGTTCTTCAATAAATTTTAATTTTTCAAATCGAGATAATAAAAATAATTTTTCTTGAATATAAATTTTTTTCAGTAAATATAACATCTAGCAATCTTGAGAATGGAAGGCAATTCAATCGGTTTTATCAGCTGTCATATTTTATACTTCAGAACACACCACACTCACAATTATTCGTTGATCATCTGATCAACCATTCGTAAATATGTAGAACGCAACGATAGAAAATCAATAGAGAAAGGCCACATACCGGGATATTTGTGAAAACGAGTCGTCCGCATGCCCGTCGGTGATGGTGACCAGTCGCCTATTCGTTCTCCTTCGGTTGTCTCTGCAACATAGCGCATTTCTCGGCCGACTCTCTCGCCGGCCGAGATGTAGTCCACTACGTCTTCTTCTCTTTTCTTGATATACCTTTGCGAGCTTTCCTTCTTCGTTTCAGAGACGTCGTCGTCGTTCCTTCTGTCGTCCGGAACTTCGTCGTCTTTAATCTGAAGCAAAAACGATCACATTACTTGCAACTATTTCTCCGACTTGTGTGTGTATGTGTA
>NW_012130137.1:654467-655542 GCF_000143395.1 Atta cephalotes
GTGTGTGTGTAGTTGTGTGTGTGTGTGTGTGTGTGTGTGTGTGTGTGTGTGTGTGTGTGTGTGTGTGTGTGTGTGTGTGTGTGTGTGTGTGTGTGTGTGTGTGTGTGTGTGTGTGTGTGTATGTGTGCGCGCGCGTGTGTGTGTTTGTGTGTGTGTATTTTGTGTGTTATTATATTTATATAAATATATTAATTATATATTTACATATATAATTTACATATATAATTAAATAGTCTTACAATTCGTAAAACTAGCGAAGATAAATCGAGACAAGAAGAGAAAAATGATGGTATGAGTATATTAACCAGTTTTTGCTGCGACTTACCTCTTCGTGCTCGACCGTTCGCTTCTTCTCGGTAACGATTAATCCGTCAGCCTTCAGTTCCTTTTTCTCCAAGGTCTTCTCGGTGTCGATGACTTTGTTTGACCTAGTCGTGTGCTGGATGACCCGTGGACCAGATTGTGACGACAATTGTTTCGAGGATTCGGCAAGAGCGACTCGTAAGTCACCTCTATTGTTACGCACCGCCTTTTGGTATGCCTGAAAAGCAGAGTAGACCCGTATTAACTCTTGTCAGACACTCGCGATTAATTATTGTCTCTGCAAATCATTTTTCTTTGTATACACGGTAAAATTAACTGGTTTGGCTGTGCCTTTTCTTCCTTCTTTCACGAAAATATTGATTTATTTATGCTTTTAAAATGGGATGTGACGTTCAACAACAGATAATAATAGAGCAAATACATGCAATCTGTACTGATAAATATGTAAAGATATATCACAAATGAGAAAGGAAAAGTAATAAATAAAAAAATTATCGCGATTTTTCTAAATTTTAATTAATGAATGTTTAACATGTAGAGATCTAATATTTAAATTACTTAAATTTAATAACAAAAAAAAAGCCAATAATAATTATTGGTTACTGTCTTGTGATCTGTCTAAATAAATCAATGATGACAAGCCGATAAATAATTGCCAATAAAAATACGGTATGTTTCAATATTTGTTAATATTGAATTGTCTTAATCATTGATTTAATTTTAAGTTCTCTCTCTCTTTCTCTCTCTCTCT
>NW_012130137.1:657461-671747 GCF_000143395.1 Atta cephalotes
GGTTTTCATTTTTATAACTTTATATTTATAACTTTCTTTATTAAAATATCACATCTGATAAGTTCGACATTCGCAATACTGATTTTCTTAATTCTCAACTGAAATCTATATATCAAATAATTATGTTAAGACGTCTATGCGTGTCTCATCAGACAATCAAATTAAATATTATACAAAGTGCCGGTTAAAATGATGATACGACACGATTCTCCGACCTTCATCAAAGAACAACTCAATATTCGAACACGCCGAGGACGATGACGAGCATGACAAACCGCGATAGACACCGAGAAAACTGTTTGCCATATAAAACTATTTCATTTCAATCAAACTTCATATCTGATCTATTTGCAGCGGGCGCGTTATGCATTTCAAAATTGGAAATCCTATAACTGCAAAGTCTGACTAATTTTGTCAAAACAAGAATGAGAAGGAAGAATGTGCATACTGTTTCTTTTATATATGCTATCTCATTCTTATTTATACAATCTTATTCCAAGGAACACGCAAAAGTCAATAAAAAACTAAATAACTTTATTTTCATTTTTGACGTTAATAAATAAATTTTACAACAAAAAAAATCATCATTTTTTTATTTTCTCTCGAATTGATATATATTTCTTGGGACTTTTTTTAATTTAACAAAATTTGACAAAAAAAAGATAAAGAACTCGAACTCGATCTTATAAAATCTCTATTCAAAACGAGTCCACGATCCGTTGTAACTTTGATAGAAATACGACTAATTTATATCTTAATTATACCTGCAACTATCTTGGTAAAGAGACACGATACGTCCAGACGGTACGTCGCGCGTCCGATCAAGCGGCGCGTGTCTTTTTTCCGCGGAGCGATTGTCCCGGCATCTCTCGCGCGAGGACGACTGGTCCTGTTCGATGACGAGTAATCTTGAGACTCTAAGGACCACACAGAGACAGAAGAGCGGACGAATTCCGAGGAATGCTCGCGAGGAGCAACACCCCCGCGGCGATTCCACTGACGAGAAGGAGGCACGGGACACTATCGCGGTCGGATTTGCGGCTGATCGCACCCGCGGTCCAGAGACGTGCGGAACAGCTGCTGAGACTGCGGCTGCGGCTGCGGGCATCTCATGGCTCCTTCATCGCCATTGGGTGAAGGGAGTGCAAAATCGAGAGATCATCGACTTCCACTTCTTGAGATCCCTTTCCCTCTCTTTCTCTCTCTCTTTTTGTCTCTCGCTTTTCACGATCCCCTTCTCCCTTGCGCTCCCGTTCCCTCTCTCGCTCGACAGTGCCAGTTCGCCGTTTAACTCTCCGTCCTTCCTTCGTCCTCTTCGTCCCAGAACGATTCGACCTCCTCCGTCCTGAATCGTTCATGCGCGCGAGAGCGTCTCCTCTCGCGTATTATACCTGTTGCCCGTCTTTCGCAATCCGGGTATCCCCGCGAGGTTTGTGAAACCTCGTTGCGATTTACGTGGATGCGATTGCATGTCGTATAGATTGGTATCGGGGGAGAGTGAGAGCTTTTTTTTTCTCTACACCGAGCTATTCTCGGACTTGTCTAGCTGCGCTAACACGCGTTAAACGTATAGTGTGTTATTATGACACTTGGAACGTGACGATCTATTGCTATTACCATGTCAAACGACATAAACGTCAAACTACATTCTTAATTTATAGTTTATGATTATAGCATCAGGAATAAATGTGATAATAAAATAGCTATCAGAAATTGATGTGTCTTTCAGAAGAGTAAATGGACACATCATATCATTTTATTTTAAAAACGGATAAAACGAAGAAAGAATTTTAATTTGAATATAAGACATTTAATTCTTAGTTGTAAAATTTCTAAAAACTTTTAATTTACAAAAGAAATTAAATACGAGAGAAATTCTTCAGAATTGTGATATTTTTATCTCTCTCGGTATGCATTTTTGAATTTATTATCATTACTTTGTCAAATAACATAAACGTCAAGATAATATTCTGGATTTATACGAATTTATTATTTCAGAAGTAAATAAATATATATTATTTTTAAAAAATGATTAAACTAAAGAGAAGATTCTAATCTAAATGTAAGCTGCTGTTCGATTGCTACCACGATTTTGCTAAAATATTTAAAATATTAGCTAGATACAAATCTGAATGTTGTTGAATATCGTTATAAAAATAATTATGTAGTAAGAGTGTGTTCAGATTCCTCGAGTGCTTCTCTGGTATCGTGTCATCTTTGTTTAACATTCGGTTAAATAATGAAGATGTAGTGATATTTGGCACTCGGATGGAAATCTGAACATAGCTTAGCAGGATGCTCAAACTGGTTACTAGAATGTCAAAACTTTTTGCTTATATTGTACTTGAATTTCCTGCATAATTATTTTAACAATTCAAGAAAATTACTTTCAGATTTGTATCAAAATTTTTAAATACTTCAATAAAATCGTTTTGCGATACATATAAAACTTGTAAAAATTTTTACAGAAAGAAATTAAATAAAAAGGAAATTTTTCAAAGCTGTACTATTTCTATTTTTTTTCAGTATACATTTTACCAGGTATACAAAAAATCGTAATATCAGCAAAAGTGCATGGCATTAAGACCTCCCTTAGAGAAACATCGCTCAAATGCTTTCTTTCAGCAGCTTCGCAAATGATTTCGTAACGATGATGAAGTGAATATCTGGTGCTGACCGAATCTCACTGAGCTTGAGACATGTCGGCACGGCGCGGCGAGCTATCAGACGGGACGAGACGACGAGACTCTGGAGAACAAACAGCGCGACCTTTTCGCGGCGCGTGACGCCGCGCCAGGAAAGAGAATGCGCATACAGCCGTGTACCCCGTGGCACGCGCAGGTGGAATTCAGATGGTGGGTGTGTCGCGGGTGCATACTGCATATATACCTCGTCCGAGATATCTCCCAACTGCTGACGATCCTCCGTCTCGAGTCTCTCCTCGATCTCCTCGCGGCTCCTCACCACCGTCTCATTCAGCTCCTTTTGCACGATATTACCGCCATTTCCGGTCACAGTACCACCTGCCGCCGGCCGCCAGTCGACCTCCTGCGGTTGATCCCCGGTCGTGCGTCTCTAAACACCGGTTCGCGAACCAGTTAAAAGTACGTTTCCTTACGCGGGCGCGTAATACTACAAAGCAAGCCGATTCTGATACGCAAATGTATGCAGAATCAATAAACAATGGACGCGTGTCGAAAAATAAGAAAGAAAAAAATTCTGCCGACTGTTACTCGTTTCGTCCTCCATCTCATAAAAATTATTACGAGACGACTAGCAATATGCAATCTGGGATTTTGTTGATTATTATAAGGGGAGGCAGAAATGTTAGAAAAATATGAGGTATAAGAATTTAGTATTATTACTAAATAGAATAGATTTTAAGAGATCGTGATTATTTGTGTCATTTATGTTTATTGTATATTATACATGGAAATAACGATCTTGCTAAAGTATCTAAAAATTTAGCTAGCTATAGATCTGAAAATAATTTTGTTGGACTATGAAAATAAATTTTTAGTTGCTGGCCCAACAAAATTATTTTCAGATTTGTATGCTTATTTTTAGATATTTCAGCAAATCCGTTCTTTCCGTGTATTAAATTTATCTTGAGCCATTTATATTTTCTAAATTCTTTGAAATCTCATTCTAGAGAATGAAAATTGAGTCTTAAAATAGAGTAGCTCAATTTTCAATCTTTGATTTGACTCTTCAGAGTGATTCTAAAAGTCTTAGAGAATATATTAACAAACGGATATTTGACAAACGTGCGAACCTCCTGAGTCGTATGTTCCTGTTGCTCGACGTCTTCGGTTGTGTTTGTGGTAACAAGGGGTCCAGAATCGACGACGACCTCTCCGTCTTCGAGGACAACCTGTCGCTTCACTCTCGTCTCGATTTGCCGCGTGGTGGTAATCTCCTTTTTCTTGCGGGTCTCCCATTCTTCTGAAAGACGGAAGCGGGCATTCTTTCAGCTTCACTCGCAATACCGGCATTGTTTCGCAAAACTAATTTCTCGGTCCCGAACAAACGGACATAAAACGCGGATGATGAGTCGATGATGGCACAGGGAGAGGTGCCTTTATGCCTCTGTCGACATTACTGTCAACTATTGCGCTTTTGCAAGCACTTCTGGCACGCCGAAGGAGCGAGATAACAGTTATATACCTCGAGTAAACAGTTACTTTTGTGATCGCGATATTTGTCAAATAAAAAAAATGGAAAGACTGACAGAAAAGATTCTTTTTCAAAATGCTCAATTTACAGTATCTAATCTTTTGTTGTTGAGTGATAAGATGAAGATTTGGCAGATATAAATTCACTTAGATACTAAAACTTTTAGATCATACATCTCTTGTAGTACCTTAGTCTCTTTCGAGTTTTATTGTTAGCGCATCTCGAAAATACGCTCTTGGAAATTCAAAGAAGATATTCTAGCAAAATTAATAATATTTTATAAGTAGACTGATAGTATATAGAATATTTATTTCACATTTATCATTCAGAATATTTAATGTTCTTTTTTCTACTCTTTTGATTATGATGAATTATAACAGTATTAATAGCGGCAGTCTTAATAAATTTTCAGTGCACGCTAGCAATATAAATGGCCTATAGATTACTGTTTTCGTTTGTAGATTAATATTTTTGTTCGAGGAATTTACCTTCTTTGATTAATGCCACGGAGTTCTCAGGGTCAACCTGAAAAAGGAAACAATATGTATGTAAATCCGCCTACGAGCGAGACCATCGAAGATGCGATTCCTTTCGGCTAAGGACATTCTGGGGAAGTTACGTATCATGAGAAGTACATCTACCGCAAATAACTTCGCCTTAACCGCTTTCTTACTCCATGTTACACGCGACTAAACTTCTGACCGACACCCAGCAGATTCTGATCCGACAGGAATGTTAATGCGGAGTAAGATCATTTGCAAGAACGACTCTGATGAATAAATGCGTGAATGATTTGCATTGTGTCCAACACAATTATATGAATTATAACAATTCAAGAATAATTAATCAGAAATATTTAACGTGCTGAAGAATTTAAGGTTGTACGAAAATATTATTGAGAAGAGCCATTAATTGTATACAGAAATTTATCAAGTAATAAATTGACAAATTTTTATCTATCGAAGCGTGAAATAATTTATTCAATAAATATCGATCAATCTATCATTCGCCAAATCTATCCTTTATTCATTTTTTATTCAATTTCTGTGTTAATTTCTTAGATTTATTTTTAACAGTTTTTCACTCTCTTTCTCTCTCCTTCTCTCTGTTGTTCTATTTAAATTTACTATACAATCAACAATTAAAATATCACATGTCTTTATACTAATTGTTGTTTGTTTTTACTATATAATTATATAGTTTGGATCAGCATGATTAAAAAGTTCTAAAAAATAAAAAAAATTTTATAAAAAAGGACATAATTGCAAGGACAGCATAACAAAAGTCAAATACAGAGAAAAAAAGTTTTTGAATAAAATATTAGTATCTATAAGAAAATAATTTTGGTTCAAATAAACCGGAACAGACCAGCAAAATTAAATAATTCATTATTTTATCAATATTTCATATAGAATATTTAGAGTCGAAACGTCTACTTATGTAATTATATATTGCTTTTAGAAAAATTTTTATTACTCATTGTCTACATCACTAACTCTCAATTGTCCTTATTATTCCAGTACTTATTCGTATATTAGAGTTTTTCGAATATAGGAAATGTAGGCGCGAGAATGTGAACTCTGAAGGAGAAACGCGTGAGTATCTGAGAAAATGCATTCTGAAGAGGTCGGAGGAAATGTTACTCACGAGAATAGAAGAGTGGGTATTCGCTGGTGGACGGGCCTCGTATCGGCGTGTCGAAATCACCTCCATCATTCGATCATGTCTGCTATGTGGTCCTGATGTTCCTGTTGGATTATTCAGTCGTTGCAAGGAAGAATTCAGCTAACAGACCATGAGCAATAATGTTTCTTCTCGCGCTCTGTTACAATCGGAATAATAATTAATTTATATAAAAAATATCCAAAAACTGAAAATAAAGATACTATTGAAATGAACTTTTCGGTCAACAATATCTTTTTCAATTAAACGATATCACTTTTATTTTAATCAAAGTAAGCGTGAAATATTTTGAATTGAGAAAGAAGAAAATTTCAAGAGAGAATAAAAAAAATTGTTTACACTCTTGATGGCCCAAGCAAGATAAAAAGTCTATCAAACACAACGTAATGTATTTTGACATCAAAATGGCTACAAAATAATTAAAAACTACTTTTCTTTCAATCACGATTCATTTTAACATCATTTCGACGTTAAAATGAATCGCGATCTATTAAATTATTCTGCTTGGAAATCATCTTATTGTAACATTAAAGATCTTTGAGAAAATTAAATTTAATATTACACTTTATGCGTCAGATCTGAGAGTGACGCTAAGAACACCATGGTTCCTTTGATAATACGGGATTTGATTCAAGATATTAGTCCTGCCGCCGCGAGCGCGCCATCCCTCTTCTCATTCTTCCGCTACGTCGACGCACATATGAGGAACACGCAGCTCACGGAGGTGTAATAATTCATCGGGAAGCTCTCTCAGTAAAGAAAGAAGCCGAAGGCCGCGGTGGCACGCGGGTCTGTGGTCGCGATCACCTCGCGATATAGTACGCGTGATATGATATCGAGATGGTTAAAGACACCATGTACGGCCGGTTACTCTATGCCCTACATCAATGGCGTAAGTGACTTCTCTCACAAGCATTCATGAATCCTTGATCGCAGAGCTCGCGCGGATTGAGCTGTCTGTTCATCCGAAAAGACGCGCAATTGAGAAACAATTAATTTCTCGCTGCGGCTCTTGAGATAATAATTCCACATAAACTGCAAAAATTAAATACTAGCAGTAGAATGAACGGATTATTCTTTTATTGGCATTAAGAATAACACAAAATACTAGACGAATAGTTGAATATTATAATTCTCTGGAACAGAAAAATGTAAAAGTTTACACAAGATTTTTTTCTGATTACAATTAATACTGTAATTAGAGTATAATATGGAAAGAACGATTTTTGCTGAGAAATATCTAAAAATTTAAACATAGGTATAGATCTAAAAATAATGTTGTTGAACCATTAAAATAATTATATAGAAAACGCAAGCATGCTGCAAACAGTTTTAACATTCTAGCAATTAGCTTGAACGTTTTAAAATTATTTTGATAGTCCAACGAAATTATTTTCAGATCTGTATGTAGTTCAATATTTCAGCAGAAGTTCTTTTTGTGTAATAAGTGCCAGTATATACAGATTATGTATTATTGCTATAACATTTCAAGTTCCAACTATGTTAGGTATTAAGCACTCAATTTGACTGTCTCAGTTGTCGCTTCATTTCGAAAAGTTTCACGAATGGAGCAATTTAATCCATTTCAAAAAGAGCTTTGCCTACGCCTCTGAACATTTGCGTCCTTGCGGTTGGAATTACGCACGCGTTCTCCCCACCTCAGAATCTGAACAGGTATGTATAAGTATTTAAACTTTTTCTATCTTTTAGAATCTATGGTCGTAAAGTGTGGTTTTAAAACGACTATACATTAAATGTGTTTAATGTGATTTTTAAGTACTTTATAGAAGTCTGCGGTATATACATAGTCCACTCGTATAATTTCTTAATGACTTAACTCATTTAATACTCATTTGTTAATTACAAGTTCTTCAATTACAAGTTTATTTTATTGTTTAATAATGTAAGAGGAAATTTAAAAAATTTTAATAAGCAAATCAATTTTTGCAATTAATAAATTAAATTTTGCAATAAATACTTCAACGTGCTCATATGCATGTGTAAAAATTATTTCATAAGCATGTTTAAAAATTAACGTTCCTTTGTTTCTCTGCTTTCTTGCCATCTCAATGGAGGTCGTAAACGCGTCAATAAACATATCTCATGAATAGATCTAAAAGGACAAGTATGCACTTTGCATTGACAACACACTTCTTTGGTAATCCGCCATACAACCATGTTAGTCTCACCTTATTGGATATGTGTGTGACGTCAGAGATGCGTCAGCGTGTAAAAGCGAATAACTCGAAAAGTCCATGACATTTTACGCACTTTGTCTTGGCAGGATAAACTTGTGAGAGTAACGGTAAAAAATTCATTTAACATAATCATCCTTAATAGTAATAGATCATCATACAGTAATATCATTAAATGGGTCATTATTATATTCTTAATAGAAAATAATAATTTTTCTATCTATAATTGTCAATAGATTCACGTTTTTTTACGAAAATAGATTAAATAATTGATGCAGCAGAGTTCTTGATATAATATATAAATTAAAATATAAACATAATTCTCAGAATTTTATTCATAATTTCATGATATTCACGGAATTCGAACAGAGAGAGTTTTTATCCAACTTTTCATTAATTTTTGACTGTACTAAACCTAAAATTTTATCATACAGAGTTAATCTGTTTAATAAAAATTTATTCTTAAATTATTTACAAGCTTTAAAGTAAACAAAATCCCAAAAAAATACATATTACTTGTCAAATAAATTCATGATTAAGACTCATACGCCTGCATTTCTTCGAAAAGCTACATCGACAAGATTTCACTAACGTTTCATTAATTTTGACCGTTTTTGCAGCCCTGATCGCTGCATCAACGCAACACGAACAACGGAAGATTTGAATTAATCGACATTGGCGAAACTCTTTTCGTTAAATAGATCGAGATAAAGTGCACGCGGGATGTTTGAATCATGGCCGGCTCGCCGCGCCGCATCGTGTCGTCGCGGTGATTTCAACGCGCGGCGGGACGCGTGAAAATCAGCGATTTAAGCGAGAGCGGTTAACTACATTTACATTCCCGTAGCATCTTTTATGCCTTATTACGTCAACACATACTCTCTAAAATTCTTAAAGTGCATCTCACTTTGAAGAGTGAAATCTCACTTTCAAAGATCTCACTCTTCACCAAGCTGGCTCAATTTCGACTGTTTAGAATGAGGTTCCGCTCCAAAACATTTAAACAATTATAGTCATTGTAAAACATAACGTATATAAGATATATGACATACAAAAAAGGGCCTAACTTACTTCTTATACTCTAAATTCTTTTGAATCTCATTCTAAAGAATGAAAATTGAAACAGAGTGGCTCAATTTTCAGTCTTTAAGAGTAAGATTTCAGAGTGACAATTCAGTTTAAAAGTGTACGCGCGGTGACCCTAACAACAAGTGGACAGCGAACACGTGACCTCGTCAAGGACGTCGCCATTTTGGTTGAAAACGTGAAGCGGGCTCGTTCGATCGCGCTCGAATCCATTTTAGGATCGCGCGACACTGAGAATCTATCAGCGAGAACGAACACCTTGGCTTTCACGCCAAATATAGTTTGTGGTCGATCACTCACGCGGCGATCGATCGTTATCAGCGAACGATCGCGGGAAAACGCAATTCGAAATCGATAAACGTGTTAATCAAACGCTCGAATAATTGTCGTGTACCGAGAAGATTCTCATCGCTCCTGCCGCGCACGACTCGTTATGTAAGAGACTGACAATGCCACTCGCGTAATATCCTCGACGAGGAAAAGCCGTTCGCCGATGCGTCGACCGATCCTTTCTCGGAAATGCGAAATGCACACGCGTTTATCAGCGTCACGCATAAAAGAGAGATCGGAGCGTATAGGATGTTAGAACACAAAGTGAAATTTTTAGGAAGAAATGACAGGGTAACGTGAGAGTAAAGAAAGCACGCCGATTGTTTACACTCACTTACACTCCACTCGTTCACGCTTGTTTCCGCGAGTTACGCCCAGGGATCTTTAAGGAAATGAAAATACGATTATGAGATCGATTTTCGAGAGAATTTAAGAAAAATCGACGTTTTCCTCGACGATCAACACTTTCAATGTTGTGAAAAATTAATATTGTCAATCTTGTGTCAACGAAGAGACTGTAAAGACGAACTAAAGTCGTAAGCGCGTTGCTTACGACGCGCGGAACGAAAGTACTCGACGAGACCCGCGTTGCATGCTTTCGCGCCAGCGCTCGCGATACTGTCCAGCCGTCGAGTACTTTCTGACGGATCCACCTGGGGCACCTCAGGCTCGAGTCTAGCAGGTGAGGCGCCCCAGAGTGCGTGGCGAACCGCGCCCGGGACAACTTCTTCCAACGCAACCTCGCCAGAAAGACAAATATAGAATTCGGCGCATCGTGACGGCGAATCTTTTGGATTCATGAATTATGAACTCGCTCGTCTTTCCTGTAGTTTCCTAAAAAGGAACGTCCCATCAGACGCGCATTAAGTGGACCAGCTTGCCCATGAAAGCGCGAATAATAATCGCGAGAGTTGCAGAAGAGGAACACAAACATGTGACTGTGGATAATTTACTCACAAAGTTTCCGCGTACTTCTTGCAATTTTTCTGATAAGCTCTTTTTTAGAATTTCATAACGATAATAAAGGCTGGTCTCATTTTGTAATTTTCATTTTTGTATTTAAAAGAGTATAAAGGCAAGAGTTTTTCTATTATATTATTAATCATAATAATAGACTCGGATTTAATTATTCAGACTCAAGTAGACTCGGATTTAATTATTCAGTTAATTATCATATTATTACGTTACAAGAACTGCTCGAACTACTTAATTGAGGAAATTTTTTATGTGCACAAAAACTTGAATTTATTTTACATCCTTTAAAAGTGTATGAAAAAAGTAAATGTACTATTCCATGTATACCTGTGCTTTAAACTTGCATTAAATATAGTTTGTCTATAGGCAAGTCAATAATTTTCCATTTAACTAATTCTATTCATTATTTTAAAAGAGTTTTCATTTATAAATAATATTAGCACATAATTAGTTTCATATTGTTAATATTTTTATATTTAAATCGCATAAATAAATCCTGCAAAAAATCAGATATTTTCAGCATTTATTCTTTATTCTATTAGCTTTAATCTTAGTGTCTAAGGAAGGAACGTAGGAAAGAATTTTTTACAAACGAAACGGCTTCGCTAGCTTATGCCGAGACTGTCGGAACGAAGCATTGAATAGTAGGAGGTGAGGATCGGTGCGGCGGGGCGAAGCCACTGTAAACAACTGGCATGTACGCGACAACCAAGTACACGCCCGAATGGGCAAACACCGTGTATCTCTACCACGATGGCGTTCGTCCAATCGGAGATATCGCTGCGTGAGAGACGGAGATTAACGTCCTATTAACCCATTAAAGCGCGCGATCGCCTTGAGACCTTTCCGAAGCGCACTCTGTTACGGAATATTTACGCCAACGTCTTTTATTATTTTCAGAATGAGCCGAAACTAAAGAGCGTCGAGTATCTAAAAGCAAAAAAACGTAGCGTGTGCGATTGCAAATATCATACTCGAAAAGTCATATAAACAGAATCGAAAAATCCTTTATGCAAGAATATTAATTATTCTTAATTTATTACCGATATTGCATCACAATAAATGGTAAGAATAAATACGTATGATAGAAAAAAGAAATAGAAAGAGAAAGAGAGAATAGTTATATTTATTCAGCATTTTGAGATCGATTCGTCCTCTCAAGCACATGACATATTATAATGTAGTATAAATTTATATATTATTATAAATAATATATTATAAACAGAAAATAAAAAGTGACTATAAAAGCCTTACAATATTCAAAAATTTGTATGGCGTAGTATGTAAGATTTTGTATCTTGCTTTACTAATCTGATTTTGAAATTGTAATTATAGTGCCGTATAACTTAATTTATGTATTTTAAAAGATAATAAAATTGTATTGTCAAGTAATAAATGTTCTACCTGATATTTTACGGAGCTGACGACGTGGGTCTATTACGGATCAACCCAAATATAAATCTCTTTATCAAAAATATCAAGCAACTCAATTTTCTTTATGTTATATCTGCAAATTTGGATTATTAAACTTACTTTCATCCATTCCTCATTCACGAATTATTTTGATGCTTTGAAATTAATTAGCCTTTTAATTAACATCACTGGTGACCCATATCGAATTTTCCGTTTTATATATTTTACCATTTGATATTTTGGCTAAAAAGAACATAATTATAAAATAATTTTTAATATCATTTTTTGTAATTTTTTAAAATCATTATGAAATACATTGTTTAACATATATAATAAACGCAAACAAAAATATCGTGATTCTCGCGATACGCGCGGTGATATAAAAAAGTCAAAACTTAAAATTGGCACGGAACGTGTTAACATAAATAAGTCTTATACGGTAACTATGTTACATTTTAGCAACTTCAGAGGATTAAAGGCTATCAGATTTACTTACTGTTTTCGTGAATTATAGTGTAAGCTATCCGAAAAAGTTTCATTCGCGCATTTGAGGTGTCCCCGAACAGCGCTGTCGTGATAAGCAAGAAGTATTTTTTGACCGCGTAAATGTATTTTCAGAAATTCATTCTTAGCGAGATCTCTCGAGATCATTAATATGCAAATGCACACACATTCCGGTCGAGCTCCTTATCCGCACATCGGATTCGGCACGTACATAGTGATTCATTCGCGCAATCAAAATACAGGTTCCATCGTGAACCAGCGTATTCTCGCATAGCGAGGTGATGCCGCGCGCAAGGTCAACCTGAAATGGCGACGGCCGATCACTCCCGATGATTAATTAGCAGAGCAAGAGAACATCATTGAAGTCCCCTCTCATTTTTGTAAATCGGTCGAGATTCATCAGACGTCCACACTTGATTACGACAGCACGAGCGAATGAGTCAACGATACACCGATCCGCTCTATTTGTCATCAATAGTACACCGAGATTGTTGCTGTTATTATTAGTTCTTTGAACGCTCAACTATGGTCATTATGCCGGTTTATTTCTCGCGTCACTGAAGATTACGTGATACGTAACAACGTCTCTTTCTGATCGATTGTAAGCCTCGATCTGTAATAGGTATAGTAAAGTCTTTAACCTTTAGCTTTAAGCTTTGAATTGTGATTTTAATTTACTGTAAGCTCTAAATTTTACAATCTCTAATCGCCTTACAGATTATGGCTTAAGGTAGTGCTAGAAATGCTTTCAGGAAAATAAACACAATTTAGCTTCTAGCAGAGCTTAGCAAAAGGTTAAACTTCTTTGGTAAACTTTTTTTCAGAATTTTTTATGTACGCCTTTTCAGAATTTTTAATGTAAATTTTAGAATTTTTTTATAAGTTTCAAAGAACTTTATAACTTTTTAGAAAATTTGTCAGATTTTTTAATACATATTAGATCACTCTTTAGAAATGTTTAAAAAATTTTTAATATATGTGAATTTTAAAACGGTCTCAAATTTTTTAAGATTACTCATTCTATAATTTCTGAAGAAATTTTGTAAAATCTGAAATAGTTAAAAATATTTTTTTAGAAATTGTAAAAGAATGAGGAATCTTAAAATATTAGAAATCTTAAAATATTTCAGAATTCACATATACGAAAAATTTTAAAGAAAGTGTAGACTTTCTTTGTATTTTTAAAATGTAATGAATGTGTTCCAATTCGTATAAAAATTTTAAGGAAAATATTTCAGCAAGGTTGCTATTATATTAGACACCTATTATATTAGATTAGAATTAATCGTGTTTAAATCACTCGTTTTATCTCTGTTTTACTAGAATTGCATTGAAAAATAGAGAAATCTATGCAAGATTAATTGAACTGAATGAGCAGCGTACAGTCAGTAAGTAATCGCTAATATGTATATGCAAAAGTCACGATAATATTGAAACGTGTTCGCTTTATCACATCATTCATATAAATCAACAATAGAAAACCCAACAATCATATGAAAAGTATCTGTTACACACCGTTCTCCCCGTCTATGATCATAATTTTCTCGCTTTCCTTGACGGCAATCTGATTCCGCGCAGCCGCAGCGAATTGTGCAAGTAGATCGAGAAGTTATCGAGACCTTGGGACCAAAACACGTGCATTAATCTCGGCGCTAATGCATAATACGTCTGATATATTCGAGGAAACAGTGTCAATGTCAATATATGCTGAATGCTGTGAGCATGTTAATCTCACCGAGATTTCTGACGAATCTTTAAATTCAGATTAGTGTCATTCACGTGATCATCCCGACTCATCCCGAATATCAGTGGCACGATCTCTTCGTTCAGTGTGTGTGTGTGTGTGTGTGTGTGTGTGTGTGTGTGTGTGTGTGTGTGTGTGTGTGTGTGTGTGTGTGTAGTAGTTACGTTACGTTACGTTACG
>NW_012130137.1:671767-677912 GCF_000143395.1 Atta cephalotes
TGTGTGTGTGTGTGTGTGTGTGTGTGTGTGTGTGTGTGTGTGTGTGTGTGTGTGTGTGTGTGTGTGTGTGTGTGTAGATTCCTTAGTAGAACTTAATCCTTTGCGGTCGAAACTATTTTTCGCAAATGAATGAAATATCTCAAGTATTTTATCCTCAGACCTGGCTGGTCTAACATGAATCGAAGATCGAATGAAGGAATTATTTTTATCATTTGAAGAAATTTATGGAGATCCTAAAAATAAATAATTGAGTTGTTATGATTGCATAAAGATTCTCACAGAATGGAAGAAGAATAATGTATATCACAACTATTGCAATGTATATAATTAATCCGAGAGTTGCCTTATTCTTTTTACATAAACGATTATCCGAGGTATTTTAATTAAGAATCATTTTTTTTCATTTATTTAATATCGTGAGAGTTATGAAATCAATTTTGTGTTCAACGTCGTCGCCCCGTCAGTTTGGGCACGTCTTTCCGGGCACGTCGGACACGTAGGAGATTCTAGAAGTCGCGACAAGTTTACCTATATGGATTTGGAAACGTGTCGATCATTACCAAAAGCAGTCGCGCGGAATGGGTGCGGATCGCGGAATAGCGACGTTCTCGTAAAAATGTAATTGCTCGCGAACTGGTTCAAAGGAGGCGCGCCTCTCCCAGGTGCGGCCTGACCGCGACGATGCGAGGAGATGCGACCGATGTGGCGATGTGACGTCACCAGTCCGGTTTGCGCGTCCAATGTCCTCGTTCGTCATTTTATAAGGATATGAGCCTACCATTCAGCGACTACGAGATTGTCATACGAGAATAATCTTTGCGTTGCGTTCGTATAACAATTGCATCCTTTCTATTTTTGCGCTCTGCAAATGCATGTTTTTTTCTATTTTTAACGCTACATCGAAATTTCGAGAGAAAGCGAAAGATTATTTTGAATACTGTAGCGAACGTTAAAAAGTTAAGAAGAAATTGTTCGTCTATCATTAACCCTTGTTATTTCCCAATTATAGAATGACACAACCCATACAGCACAGAAGATTGAAGCAATATTGCTGCAATGTTGCAATTTTACAGATTGCAATGTAATTTGCAATACATTGCAGAAGTATTACAGAAATGTAAATTAACAATATGCCTGCAAAATGTCAATAATATGCTTGTAATATTCCACAAACATTGCAAAACTGTGTAATTCTTTAATTGTTACAATAATAATAATATAAAAATATAAGTTTTTACAATATTTATATAGTACAGTCTTTTAGTTTAACAGTTATTTTTATGATATAATAATTAATATAATTCATTTTATAATTAAATAAAAAATTTATTTATCTATTAATTGACGGCCATTTCATTAGCTAAGTTTTATATTTATTTTAAATATGAAATTAAAAGATTGTATATCGAGTTTGGATATAATCAATGCATTATCGGATAAGATGATAAACAATTAAATTAAACTGCTGAAAACGATTTAATAAAAACGAAATATTAATTTTGTGATCGATGATCTATTAGGTGTGGGAAAAAGTTCATGGCGTTAGATGTAACGGGAAAAACGCCACGAACTTTTTCCCACACCTAATATTTATGCCTGATTTGAACGCAAGAATAAATCAATGTCCGAACTTTATTAATAAATTTTATACCGTCATTTTTTTATCGATTTCAATTGACTCGGAGTGGTTTCGAATTAAAAAGAATCACTGCGATTAACTTAATCCATGATTAACTTACCAAGCACTACTTTTATTATATTAATGTGGATAATATTTGTAGTTTGTTCGGGGCACACACATACATTTATCCTTGCCAATAAATTTATCCTTCAGAATTAATATTATATTTCTTAGAATATTTTGTATGGTTTTACCATACAAAATTGCTTTTGAAGCACATATCACTAGAAATGCGATTTGTAAAAAAATTAAAGTTAGTGAGATATATGTATAGAAATAGTTTTCATTTTAGAGTCATCGTAAAAAATTTATCAAATACATTACATTGCAATATTGCTGGAACGTTTTGTTGCAATATAATAAAAAGCGGACATCTTAACATTGTTAGAATTTTGCAACAATGATTTAGTAACGTTTCGCAATCACCATGCAATATTGCAATGTTTTTGTAATCTTTCTGTGCTGTATGGGAAACACTGAGAGAAATAATTTTGTTATAGGAACAAATCGAGGGAAAACAAGTGCGATATTTGTTTAAAAAAACAATCGATTCGTTACGATTGCAAATTAATTCGTCAATGTAACAAATAATCAATAGTATCGCTAATAAGAGGGTCATATATATATAAAAGACTAATTAAGACACTTCCTATATTTGACTGGCTTTATCAGTTTTTTTTCTTAAGACTCCTACGATTTCTATAATGTAAATGAGTCTGAAGTCTATTCAAAAGATAGATTAGATTCTATATAGTTTGCTTCTGTTACTAATATTGGTTGATATAGCAAACTAGCAGCAATCACAACAAATAAAATTTGGTTGTCGCATATTTATCATTTATCCATTTGTTAAGCTGTACTGATGGCTTGTTAAATTAATAAAATCCTTTCTCTTAGTGAAAAACCGTTAATAGCGTCTCCTCAACGTTGAATAAACACATTCCTAAAAGTTAAATAAATTCAACGTATTTGTAGTAATATATTTTATATATGTCGACAGTATGTAACATCCATTAAATCCATTGAACCATTGAAGAACACAATTATTGTATTTATGTAACCTATTTTGAGTTAGATTACCTTTATAAATAATTATTATAAATTATATAACGTAATGAGGAAATATATCTCTGTTTTCCTAAATTATCTTCAAAATTATGCAACATCTATATATCGCCATAATCATAAAGTATGTTATATTGTTCTCTTCATGAGCTTCCTAAGTTATGTTACAGTTACGTGTTGATTTGCTGGGAAGTAGCAAAACGACATTAAATGACGTTTTAATAGCACCTTCAACGTCAACGAGGTATCATTACTTGAGGCTACTTGAGTTACTTTTTGTTATTTTTTAACGAAATTATTCATGTATTTTTACTTTACTCTAAAATTATATATTAATTTTCATTATTTTATAATTTAATTAGCAATAAAGATTAATAATATTCTATGTATAATACTCTTTAAATGAAGACAAATGTAAATTTTTTATTAAAAATTAATTTTCAACTTAATTTAAATTTTTTAATTAAAACAATTTACATTAAATATATTTTGAAAGTTGAGGTGTTCAAACACTCCATACGAATAATAAAGAATTAATAATAAAATTATCATCACAAAATTATCGTCTCTCCCGTCCGTGTTCGCCGAGAAAAGAAGCATAAACAACGCGACCTACAAACGTCTGCTTGCCATTAAAATTTTTAGATTACGATTCAAAATCGATGGAAGCGAGCATTGAGCAGGCGTTAAACTGGCCAAACGTACTCTCGTTAATTCATGGAAGACGTTAATAGCTGCTCGCTGCAGTAGATTTGCGCCGTACGGTTCTCTCGTTTCCCATTCTTGGCACGATCGTATCAAAATTACGCGCCGTGCTGCGCATCGAAAATCGATACCACTCGCGCAAGGTAAGTGCCGACACCTAGCGGCGAGAATTCCTATCATAAGAAACGCAGAGGACGCTGCGCGTCATCTCGCAGGTCGATTCCTGGCGTTCCTCCTAGGGAAGAAACGAAAGGTATCTAGCCGTCTAGAGGGCGGAATGTTAAAGTCGAGTGCCATGAAGGAGAAGGGCTAGAAGGGAGGAGCAAAGAACCGATGAGGAAGAGAAGTGGAAAGAGAGAGAGCAAAGCTCGGCGCCGTGGCGAGAGCCACGACCCCAGACGAGAAGACCGTACGGTGATTCTCTGTTCCGCTTGTGTAACGTATGTATATCGTTTGTGTTAGTGTAACGTGCGTTTAAGCGTGTGTGCGTGTGTGTACGTTTATGCACCGTCTGCGGAGCGTACGCCATATTTCTTCGGTGGCGCGACAGAGACAGAGGATCAAGAGGGTAAGGGCCAGTCGCGGACGGATGACAGAAATACACAGCCGTCGTGCGAGTGCGAGGATCAGCGCCGAACGTGAACAGTTTCGGCGGGGTGGCAAAATCGTCTTGTAATTCGCGCGTAATACGGGGGTGTGTGTGGTGCCTTTTCGCCGTGGATATCATCAGTGAATATATCACGGCTCTTTCGCTTCGTCTCTGTCTCACAGCTCCCCCCTCCCTCTGTTTCTCTCTCGCTCATCGACTCGTCTCTCCGTCTTTTCTCCTTACGACGACGACACCGTACCCACGGTAACTTAACCCCGGTGTGTATTTAACGTGTAATATACGTGCCCGGAGATAACGACGATGCGCCAACGACGGCGCTCGTTACGCGTCATCGTCCCGTGACACGACACGGTGGCGACGACGACGGCGACGACGACGACGGCGACGACGACGGCGACGACGACGACGGCGACGACGACGACGACGACGACGACGACGACGACGACGACGACGACGACGACGACGACGACGACGACGACGACGACGACGACGACGACGTCGTCGACGTCCGTCAACGGTGTGTTGCTGTGATACGTGCGCGATTCGCCAGACTCGCCACACACGGCGGCAAGGGGAAGTACAGAAGGTGTGCACGAAACGGAAGACGAGAGTTCAGTCAGTCAGTCAGTCAGTCAAGTAGAGGACAGGAGCGAAGGCTTGCTCACAGACACGCTCTGGTCTCCGGTGGGCCAAAGGCAGATCGGCGCGCGGCCATTTTTACACCGTTTACACCGTGCGATGCGGCAACCGTGCGTGCGATTCGTTCGATCCGCCATTCCAAACAATCGGTGCGCTACGTGCAGTCCTCGCAGGATGCGTCGGCGACGATAGGCGCTCCGCTTCGCGTCGCGTCACGCTGCGCTGCAGTCAGTCAGTTCAGTTGAACGGACGGACAGACAGACAGACGCATGCACGCACGCACGCACGCACGCTCGCACGCACGCACGCACGCACGCATGCACGTACGCACGCACGCATGCACGCACGGCACGCATAAGACACGCGCTGCTCCGCACTCGGCGTGAAAAAGAAAGAGAGTGAGCGAGAGAGAGAAAGAGGAACGACGTGACGTCCCGAAGACGAGAGGACGACGGCCCGTGGGCCGCCGGCGGTGGCAGTAGTGGTGCTGGAGGTGTCTGCGTTTGGACGACGTCGTCGCCTCGCGCACGAACGTCGACGACGTTGGCGACGACGGTGGCGAGGAGGAAGAGGTGGAAGCGTGGAGGCGAAGAAGAAGGAGAAGAAGAAGAGGAAGGAAAGAGGGATCGCGCGGCGATAACGTGAGGAGGATGATAACGGCGCCCGCGATCATCACCGCCGCGACGTGGACGGTTACGACCACGATCTCGTCGACGACGACAACGACGACGACGAAGACGAAGAAAAAGACGAGGTCGAAACGGGAGGAAACAAAAGTCCCGTACGAACAATCCAGCTGCGTTTATACGCTGAGTTCCGTGTGCTCCGTACGTGCCTGTGATTCCCAGTGGTGTTTAGCGACAGCTATTAAGCCCATAGTGCGTTAAAACCCTCGTCTCGATCTTCGGTGTGTGTAACCAATAAAATAACGTCGGATAATAGTGCGCTACCGTGAAAGACCGTTGTACTACTTCCTCGGCCTTCCAGCGCGTGCTTTGGACCCCAAAAAAGAGTGTGTACTTGTCTCGCTTGTGCTTCGCGAGTACTCCATCTCGGTATAATACAATATACACCGCTGTCATTTTCTATCTCCCTCCCTAACGCGTTCTCGCTCGCTCTCGTCTTCTCTCCGTCCCTCTTTCTCCCTCTCTCTCTCTCTCTCTTTCTCTCTCTCCCCGTCTCTGTCTCGTCTGTCCCGTCTGTCCGACTTGGGTGCGTGTTTCTCGCGTGCCTCCTCGCCACACACGCACCCGGACTCTCTCTCCTCTTCCTCGACCACCGCGCGCGATCGATGTGACATCGCGCCGTGCCGTTAAACCGTGCTCTCTCTCTCGTGCTATCGCGATATCCGCGACTAACGCGTCGCGCTACGACTTGGAGACTAGAGAGCCGAGAAGACTCATTCGACGAGACGCACAAGAGGAAATATATATATATATATATAT
>NW_012130137.1:678698-680907 GCF_000143395.1 Atta cephalotes
CGGCGGCGGCGGCCTCGGACTCGCCGCCAAGACCGGTCACCCGCGGGACAGCCACTCGCGACCGCCCAGGCCACCGCGACCCCCGAGACCGCGCAAGAAGTCTTCCCTCGCGGCCGCCAACCAGAAGGAGCCACCTTTCGAGGAGGACATTATCGACGGATTCGCCATCCTCGCCTTCCGCTCCTACGAGGAACTCGAGGTGAGCGATGGACTGAACGTTTCGTTTACCACTTATTTTTATTTTCTGTCTTTCTCTCGCCCAAACGAGATCCGCGCGATCGGATCTCTATAGAGACGAGGTGGAGTGGTTGTAAGGAATGGAAAGGAAAATTGGAACATGTTTGTCTTCGGATGTGTACTCGCCATAACCTAAAAGTATAACTTAGAGATAACCTACAAATCTTCCCTACTCTTGTTCATCTTTTGATTCTTTTCCAATTCGATTCTTCTTTCGGATTAAGGTGGAAACATGGATTTTCTGCGAGTTATGTATCCGAAGATTATCATGTATAAGATCAGAAATAGAAAGTTGGAAATACATGTATATGAACTCGAACAGAGAGAGAAAAGAGAGAAAAAGAGAGTCTATGCTACTCGAGGGGGCCCAAATATCCTCGAGGAGGATATTGGATTATTTAATCGATTCGTAATGCTGGGTATGTAATGCTTCGACTATTTAAACAATTCGGACAGAAAGAATATAAGTCCAAGAGATTATATTCATGTGATCAATTTTTATTTATTTGCAAAAAAATCCTACAATCATCATTGTCCATTTTTGTCTTATCGATTCTCTCTACCGAAATTAAAGATTTCTACTTCTCGAAGTGACAGTAACCATTTGAATTATATGACCGTCGACAAATAGTACTCTTAGTTTATCTTGCCTTATTAATCATTCCAGATTTACTGTACATTTGTGTGCATACTGTCATTGTAGCACAATATATTTCAGGGAGAGTATATTTCAGAAATATTTACAAAACATACTTGAATTACTATTAAATCAAGAAATCCATTTTAGAATTATCTCTTTTACTTGCAATTAAAGAAAAATGTATATAAAGAAAATTGGCGAAATTCGGATTTTATATTTTCATTTCGAACAAAATAAAAACAGTTAAGTTAAAGATCGGCAATAGAAACAGCAAATAAGATTTCAATCTATTGAAAACTTTATATTCTATGATATACAATTTCTGGATAGGTTGAAATCTGTTATTCTCTGCTTCTATTGCTTGTGCTTTTCAATTGTGTCTCAGACTTTATGCCATATGGATAAAGAGATTTCTTTAAAGCTTTGAAAAGCACAGGCAAATAGTTGTACCGTCTCAAGTATGTCATATATGTACGTATAGTGTCTTATTTGGTCAACGTTTTTAAAAAATGTTTTCTTTTCGATGGGAAAGATCGTCACGCTGGTCCCTCTTAATCTGTGGCTTTACGCATTTTGTGTCGCTGTGTTTTGTATATTTACGATCTTATCGCCGGGAGATTTTCAATGAATCGTGTTTACCAGCGAGGGGTCATCGAAAAAAATATTACATGAAAGGCAAATCGTGAGTGTAGACAACTTTAAGAATTGTTTCTTCCATCTCTTTTTAGAATTATAATTTTATAAAGCAGAGAGAGAAAATGATTTACTTAATATGAATATGTATAAAAGAAGAGATTTATTTATTTCACAACTTCTCGAATTTCAGAAATTCTATTAAAAGTAATTCAATATCCGATAAGTTTATTCAATTAATTCAAATAAGTTTGCCAAGTGTATTCGAAATTTATATGCGGAATATACAAGATTAATTGGAAAATAATAACCAATTGATATTTCTAATTAATTGAGAACATAAATTAAGTTCATTTAAAGTATTGACGGTGCAAGTCAGTGGTTCTCAAATCATACTCCATGAGCTCCAATAAGCATCAGTGTATCGTCGTCTAAAATAGACGTAACATAACAGTCTCGTGTTAATTAATAAAATCGATAGTGTATATATATTATCTCGATGGTGTACTTTAATTATGGAAAACACGTACACAATTAATGTCGTATGCAGAAGAGTTTTGTAATTGGGCGAGTAAGAGTCATTGGCGCAGATAAACGGAGCAGATCATAAAGTCGCTAATATGAAACGAGTAAAAAAAGAAAAGAATATGTGTGTATATATATATATATATATATATATATATATATATATATTAGTTA
>NW_012130137.1:682025-690826 GCF_000143395.1 Atta cephalotes
GAGAGAGAGAGAGAAAACTTTAACACAAAACACAATAATGCGTTATTATTTCCCTATTCAAGTGCTCTTACAAAATTTCTCTGTCTTTATAAATTTGCTCGGAAAGTGAATGTGGATATACCGAGTATATAATTTAGATAGATAATTATAACGTTCAAAATTGAATATAAATATAATTGTACAGAATGATACTAAAAAGGTATTAGCGATGTAATAAAGTTTTAACAAATTTGTAATTAACGTAATCGAAAATATGGCTAGAGTTACCTTGGTCGAGATAACGAAGATAAAACGTTTAAATTCTAATCGGAGATAACACGAATGCGTTCCGAACGTTCTGAAGATAGATAAGTCGTTCGTGAGAGCTCGTCGATAAGAGATATCGTAAATCGCTCGCGTGGCGAATACTTATTTTTCCTCTATTGACATAAATTTGCATCGTAATGAACTGTGACCTTGTCAGGTATATCGCCGACACGCGCACCGTAATGCGTACCTCCGTTGCCTTTTATCTATAAATGAAAAATAATATTTTCTCCTATATATTTCAAAATGTATACTATGCGATTAGATTAGAAGTCCTATTTAGTCAACTTTTTTTTAAAGAAACAATGTCTTTTTATGGATGAGAAGGGACGTCACGCAATTGTCTTTCTTAATTTGTGGCTTTATATACATTTTATGTTATTGTGTTTTTACGTGTATTTACAATCTTATTGTCGGGAAATTGTTTTAATAAATCTCGTTTACTAGCGAGGGGTCATAAAAAAAACATTGGTCTAATTTCCAACTCTCAATTTGGTTTTCACTTCGGTGCGGATCAATTTAGAATATTGTTTTCATTGGATGAAGTGACTTTGTTTGGATCGAAAGGATAGTCAAATGCTTTTCCGACTTAAATTTGATCCTAGACTTAAATTCTTAATGTCAAAATAGATCTAATTTGAATTATTTTTAATCAGTTCTATAAATCTTATTTAATATATCGTTAATTTAATGAAAATATGGAATAAATACTTAATAAATGTATCAATTTCGACTTAAATCTATCTAATCTACTTTATTATTTACTAAATGTGTATACATTATCATAAACATTGTTCATTTTGAAATTAACTACAGATATGAATTGATTTACATTTTAATATACATGAAAGTTAATAAAATATTATTTCGCTCAAGAGATTAGATTACTATTGTTTCTTTGATATCTAATACTGCCGCATTAAAAAAACTTACGATTTTTCGAAAGGGAACAATCCTGCTTTAAGAATTTTCCCAGAGAACCAAATAGATGCCGTAAACTTAAATAGTGTAGAAATAAAAATTATAAATATATTTGGTCCTCTTCTCAGTTTGTTTAAAAAACTGGGTGTCCCGTAACGACGAATGATTCTCGACAGTAAAGCTGCATACGTCGCCGGGAGTGGCCCTTGAAAGTTTTATTCCCTCGCGAGCAATCCTCGACAGTAAAATTTCCGGCGTACATTGAGAGCGACACTTAATGAGTGTCCAATTGAGAGTTTCATTCTCTCCGCGAGTGATCCTCGATAACAAGACTCTCGAGTGTGCATTTTGCCTTAAACGCGAGATTCTTTTGCTCTAAATTCGTCGAACCGCTTCCTGCATCCCCTATTTTGATCAAGTTTATCGAATGATTAACAATTTTCTACGTCTTCTACATCGCTAACCCTACGATAACAGGATATTAAATCTCAATTATTAATATAGGAATAATTTTTTTTTGTTTAGAGAACGTCTTATTACGTGCAATTAAAGATGAATGATTAATTAAACATGATTTATTCTTTCCTAAAGCAAAAACATCCTTTTTTTTTTTTTCAAGCAAAAACATAATTATAGAATTAGATTTTGTTTCAGAAAAGCTTACTCGGTAATTATCTTTATCACTGAGAGAAACGAAAATAAATATCCGATGAATTTACGTTGTATCAAGTTTATCTCGCTGTGGAATTTTTTATTTGCGGATCGATATATCAGTAAGAAGATCGGTGAAAAGGACACATCGATGCGTTCTGCTTCCGCAACATGTTACGACGTGTTACTAAAGAGACCAGTCCGAGGTGAAAGTTATTTTATTAATCGCGTCCCGAGCCCTGCGTCGTGATTTATGCGTCGTCGCTCGAGATTATTTCTTTTCGGTGAAAACGGTAAAAACTTGGCGCGACGTATCGCGCATTAAATCCGCAAATTAACTCGAAGACATGCCGCGTAATTACGCGCGCGGATGCCTTTATCGTGATTTATCGCGGCCGGGAAGTTAATCGTTACATTTTATTTGCAAAGTCTCGTTAAGCGCAACATCATCATCCTTTTCTTTTTGTCAAAACACTGATGATATTTCGTTGAATTTAATTTTCGGTATACCGGATGGGACGTTAAAATTTGTATTACGTTATACATTACGATTCTGTCGACATGAATAAATCTCTCAAATTCCGTTCGTCCTTCAATCATTGAAGTTAAATTCTTTCTTTTCTTTAAATTCAACTTGGATGATATATTTTTAGCAAAATATCGCTATGAAATATTATAGTTTAACAAAATTAAAATTTTCGTTAAAATTAGGTAATTGCATTATAAAATTATAACGATCTTAAAAAATTTATTACATTAAATTGTATAATTACATATTCCTCGCTTATTTCTATTTTTGTACTACTGCTCGTCGGAGTATAAAATAACTTGACGTAATTTTCTTCGATATCGACAGATCTGAAATGATGATTTGCTTTTGCAACCTGATAAACGAGAAGATAACTGCCGCGAAGCTATCGTCATTGCAGATGCTTATTTTTCGCCTCATTAAAAACATTTTCACATTATTTCTAAAGTAAAACGTTTGAACCTCGTTCGATTTTAGCGTTTTACGACGTTGACTCTTATCGATCACTTTCTGCTTTTCTTATTTAATCGGCACTTGAGAGTTTTTTTCACGTATCGATGAAGCATCTATAGTTTATCTATCAAGGTTGCATCGTGTTTATGACGATGGGCATCCATGCAGCTGGCTTGAATCTGCAGGTGGCTCGCCTGTTGCAACCATTCACCCGCTCGATCCCAGTGCTTTACGTCTATCCCGCCTTCAATATATTGCTATGACGCCTATGACGATAAAAATATAACCCGCATTTATATAACGCATGTCGATTTCTAAATAACACGTATCGCCGATCCTCAAATAACACAAATTTGATATCTACGAAGCGAAATTTTCGACGCAAAGATTCGTCTTTTCCAATAGCACTTCTCGATGCCAGACGAATTTCAATGAAGGAGCCAGACTCTCAATAGAAATGTGTCTCCGTTACATTGAATTATTACTCCATCATAATTATAATTGTAAATTAAAGACAATGAAATTTTTGTTCAAGATTGTCTTTTACACGAATATTCTATACAAATTCGTTAAACTTGAACGTATATATTTAGCGTAATATAAAAAATATCATACAATAAAATTGAACTTTTTATTGAATAATTACGAGATACCATCACGTAAACGCCATAAACGTCATTACACTGCGTCATTATGATGCGTCATTGCGGTAATTCGTGCACACACTATCGCTCTCCCTAGTCTCTCCTATAATCTCCCCAGCTATAATCTCTCCCTCTCCCCCTTTTCGATGAAGGTATTGCAGACATATTCGTTATCAATATTCGAGATTAGACTTCTATCTATCTCACGTTAACGTGATAATCGCGGAGCTACCGATCTCCCCGGCATTTCTTGCGCTTATTTTTATTTCATAAAAAAAAAAGAAAGAAAAAAATGACATTTATCTTCAAGCAACCGTTTTACAAGACGACCGCAAAATACATATCACTATAGGTAAAACCCGCTCATTATCATAAACATTACGCTCGCTGCGCTTGTTTATGCAACCGGCTTCGGTGTATGCGCGCACGCCTTGTAAATTTATCGCCTCGTGCCTTCTTTTACTTTATCGTCGTTACTCGTGTCACGATTGAAGGACAAAAGTGACGAAGCCGAAGCAACGCGTGACTCCTTATAGCTAGTCGGTTTCCCGACAAAAATCGTAGCGCGCGTACAGATCATTCAGATGAGAATAGTTGATACATCTTTTTTTCATAGAAATAATTCTTTTCTATGTAAATCGAACACGTTACTAAGTTACTCGTTTTTATTGCACTGATATATATTTGCCGAAGTACTTACTGTATTAATAATTATTAATCGCTGTGTTCTCATTATTCAATGCGGGAATCGTCAAGAAGAATTATTTTCTTCTCTGAAGCTCATAATTGTAAAAAAAAACTTGCTCTTCATGTTTTCATTTTCATTTATAATTCGAACATTTAAATATTTTTACGAATCAATTTCATTATTTTATTAATTTATTAGTACATAAAAATACGTTTATGTTTTATTATAGTAGTTAAGTTTATATGAGATATATTTCTCGATTCATATTTTTTCTAGCAAAATATTTATAGAACATTGTATAATCGTCCTTGTGCGTATCGATTGCGACAACATATTTATTGTCGAAAGCAAATTATTAATAGTTGTATTAATAATTGTTAAGTTATAATAACTGCCGTGTTCTCATTATTGAATGAAATCAAGAGGAGTTTTCCTTCTTGAAATTTTTATAATTCACAAAAAAGAAATTTTATGCTTTTCAAGCATTTCTATTTTGATTTATATAATTCAAATATTTAGATATTTTTAATGAATGAGGATCATTTCCAAATTTTATTATTATATTTTATTATTAGTATGGCAAAAATATATTTGCACCAGTAATGAGAATTATCTTATATAACTGGACGCATTTTCATAGATATTTATTCTGTAAGTAGAATTTTTAGAATAATAAGACATAATTGTCCTTATGGCATTGAAAAATAACCGGTATCTTTTAACACCGTTGAAACGCTAAACGCGACGTTATTGTTATCATGCGTGCGAATGACGGAGCAGAATAGTACGCGTACCGTCTAAACAGGCCTGTCGATCATTCTTGAATAGATATTCCGGCATGAATCAAGCTGCTCAAAGCAAGTTATTGGATGTTCAAAAGGCAAAGTGGAAAATCCGCCCTCTCTGACGCGCGCGGCGACGGTTTTTATTTTCTTAATTAAAAGTACCGCGAGAGAGAGATGTGTGTTTTTCTCGCGCTGTAATCTGTTACAAATTAAATAGAAATGGTCGCGGAGAGCGTGGATGTGACGAGGGAACACATCCGTTGTCCGTGAGTTATCGATGCCACTTCTCTGGTTATTGGAGTCTCCGTTATCACGAGAACGCGGCAAATAGAACATTTCGAAAGGTCGTTCTGGTAACGGAACGTGACAGTCAGCTCTCTCTCTCTCTCTTTCTTTCTCCTCTTCATATTTCTTTATTTTTATTTTGATATTATTTTGTATTACCGTTTTTCCGTTTTTTATTTTCTTTTCATTTATCTTTTTTATATCTTAGAGAGATTTACCCTATAGAATATTAATAAATGTCTTTATCTCTCTCTCTCTCTCTCCTCCTCCTCCCTTCTCTCTCTTTTTGGTGTAATTAACCATAAACATAATAATCTTAAAAAACAGCTAGCATGACCGATGTTTGGAACTAATAGACCGAAGCAATCGATTAGATAAGACAGATACAGCAACCTACATGATAAATTATAATTACGAATTGCAAGACGGCGAGAAATTTCGATCCTGTTAAAAATGACGTTCCCTCGTTGTCGGTGACCTTGGTTTTCTTATTTGGAAATATTGCGCGAGCCGCAAAACGGTGGACGGCCTTGCGAGCGAATTTCATTTACTTGCCTGTCCGCCGCTAAACATTCGACTCCGATTTGCGAAATGTTTCGGGAGAATGTCGTTTGGATTGCATTTGGCGTATCCGATGTCAAAGGCGCCATTTCGCTCCATCGTGTCCTTTTGCAATCATCGTCTGTGCGTGGAGGTAGTGGGAGTGGAGGAGGAGGAGGAGGAGGAGGAGGTGATGACAGGAGGAAAAAAGTTCTTTTGGTATTTCCGATCCTGCCGGAATGCAAACTCCAACCTCCGCCAGGTGCCGATTCTCTCAACGAGTGTCTTTCAACGTCGTTTCTTCCCATTTATTTGTTCCCTCGTCACGACCCGTCGGACGATATCGTTCCGTTTTCAGAAAAATACATCGTCGCGCGTTAACATCGCCGTGAAATGTATGTGCATGCGTAATTATGCCGTAATAACGCTTCAGGGCATCAGTTTAACGTATGGAAACGTGACCCGTGGATTTTCAACGTATATCTTCCGTCGCATATTAAATGTCGGCAATTAATAACACTGCAATTTAACGCTTAACATGATTACAAACTATTTTGCAATATACTTTTTTTACGTAATTAAGTCGCAACGCTATAAATATTATTACCTCAAGATTCGTGAAAAACATCAGCTACTACAATACATAATTTTCGCTAATCGTATCTTTTTTTTCTCTGTACAATGGATTTTGAATTAGTATGTATTGCGAATTAGTATGTATACGGTGGACATCTTTTTTTTCCGCACTTGTACATAATATTGTCATTTTTTTGTGGTTTTCACTGATTTAACAGCTATTCAGGGCAATTTATTTGCTTTAACAAAATCTCGGACAGCAAATCATGATATTGTGCATTGTGATGAAAAAAAACAGTGGTCACCGGTGAGGTTCACTAAATTGGATTGAATTTTTAACGCCGCTTTTTTTTCAGAAGCAAAGCTTCACGTACAAAAGAAACTGTTACATGCTCTGCACATATTGTTTCATTTGGAATTATTGTCTATCGCTTTTTGTTGCGGTGCCTGTCATATTCTGCATACAAACATATTCTGCGTATAAACTGGTAGCGATTTGAAAACGTTATGAGAGAATAGAAAGGAAAGAAAGAAGAATAGAGTAAGTTATTTATGATTATGGGCTCCCCGCTAAGAAACGTTTCGCCCATCCGCGTTCACGAGAATCGCGATAATAAATGGCAATACGTTCTATGAATAGAGCATCAGAGGAACGCACTTGTCGTTATAGTCTATTAAGATATCCGCAAACTGCATTACATCGCTCTGTGCTTTCCTCGAGGACGTTGGCCGTTTGCATCGATCGTAATATCGGGCTCGTTGATCATCGACGTTGACGGCGATTTTGAAGGCGGCTTTTCTATTAAAAAAGCTGGAGACGATCGATAATCGTCGATGTTCGCTCGTGAATTCGGGATGAGGTCAGTGTCACGTTGTCTGACAAATGAGGCCTCATTATATAAGAAGTGCCATGCGTTAAGAGGATTCTAATAAGTATTTTTCTATCTTTATTGATTTAACAATCCTTTTTTAATTAACAATTAAAGTATAAACGATAATATAGTCCAAATAAGTCGAATATGACAAAAACGAAAAAGTTATTAGTTTTTTTATCTAGCGATTCGTAACAATATTTGCTTCATATAAGTATTCTAGATATACATATTGTATTACATTATATACATTTTGTATTGTAGATATACATATAAAATAATCTAGGATTTGAATTAGGTGCTTTAGAATTGGATATCTAATATGAAAAATCGATTAGTTAGAAAATTTATACGTATGTTATATTGATGTAGTAATAAAAATAATAATAAATTTTAATAAATTTGTTTGAATAGTTCCAAGTAAATATTTACTAAATATATAAAATACATTTATTCGATGAAAACTATTAATTTGATCTATCATTTTTTTATTGAGTAATTTATTTACAGTAAATATTTATTTACTGTGAATAAATGCTTACTTAATGCTATTTTTAAAAACGTGTGTATATAAATTTTGTTGAATCGATAAAATAGACGACTTTAGGATCCTCTTAAATATGTTATTTGTTTCATATAAAGTTTGAATGTATCCGAGAAAACGAGTAAGAATTAATAGATTTGTCGATATCTTAATTAATAATTTAACGAGAGACTCTGATTCTTCAAGAAGCATATAAAACATTAAATTAAAGATAATTTCATTAATTGATCGCGATAATGTGATTCATAGATGCGCAACACAGAGGGAATTATAACTTAATTGACATGTAATTATATGAATTTATTTCTTAATTCGACCGGTAAGATTCCGAACATCGGCAGATTAATGTATCGACCAGTCTGTTACATCACAACATGCTGAAGAGAATGGTAACATGAAAGTCATTTTTCTTATATTTTTCGAGGGACAGCGTGATTCGCGCGAAGAAGTTAAATATAAATACAACTACTTCATTATAATACAGTAAGGAAGAAAATACATGAAACTTTATGTCACGCGTAATCATAAGCCTGCAGAAAAGGATACGAATTTAAATTGCAAATTGAACAGTCAGCACATGCACGCGCTCGATGCCGAGTAAAAAAACGTACACGGCCGATACAAAATAAACACTTGTAACCTTACGAGAGTGTACGTTGATAAGACCCCAATGATAAGATGCGCTCGTTACAAGGCTTCGAATTACTCGTTTCACCGAACGATGTTTCAGGACTTCTTTGGCAACTGACCGAGTGTCTTGAAACTTTTCGTATCGTTCGAATAAGTCGAATAAGTCCTTCGCGTCGCGAGCGGAAGAAACTAAAGAAAGAGGGAAAGCGGAGGAGAATGAGAGAGAGAGAGAGAGAGAGAGAGAGAGAGAGAGAGAGAGAGAGAGAGAGAGAGAGAGAGAGAGAGAGGAGAGTAGGTAGGTACGGTACGGTACGGTACGGTACGGTACGTACGGTACGTAGTACGTACGTACGTACGTACGTACGTACGTACGTACG
>NW_012130137.1:691372-702356 GCF_000143395.1 Atta cephalotes
GAGAGAGAGAGAGAGGAAGGGCTTTCGAGTTCGTCGGCCGAGAAACGTAATTTTGCGTCGGACGAAATCGCCAGCGTTCGGCGCATCACCGAGGGCTCGCTCGCACCGCGATGTCGTTAGCCATGCCGAGGCCGAGGCCGAGGGATTAGAGAGTGAGGTCAGCAGCGCCCGCGCGCCACTCAATAAATCAGAACTGCTGTATTCGCGCGACGCGTGTCGGTTCGCTGGGAAGCAAGGACGGTCAAATTCTGCCACATGATCCGTCAACAGAGATCATCCGGATGAGATATGCGTATCCGTCGGATATATACTGACGGATGACCCCATCGCTGAAGAAACCTCACGAGTCCTTGCAAGGGTTGAAAGTCAAAAATATATATAGTATGCTAGGAGAATCACTGTGACTTCAATTCTGGGATTTTTAGACGGAAAGAACATTTTTGTTGAAATATCTAAAAGTTTGACTTATATAAATGCAGATTTTGTTGGACCATTAAAATAATTAAATGATGCCTTGAGAAAAATTTTTGATTCCTAATGAACGATTATATCAATCAGAATTTTTAGTTATCTCAAGAATTGTAACAGATTCAACCACAAAATTCTGTTCTGTTTTTAACTGGAATTCCAATTAATGCAAACAAACTTTTTAGAGTATGAGAGACTCGAGCGTAATGAGCAATATGCTGCAAAAAATATTGATATTCTAGGATCCAGTTTGAGCGTGTATAATAGTTTGATAAAATTATTTTTAAATCTATCTACACACAGGAAAAAAAACTGTATTTTTAAATATTAATTACTGTGTTTGTAAATATTAATTATTTGTTTCAAATATTTCAAAAGTTTATATTTCTATATCCATAAATCTATTATAATTTCATCACAAGCATTAAATTCATTAAAAATGTATTCTGAATTCTAGTAAGTTTAATATTTTAATCAAAATTATTAAATTAAAACACATTCTTCGCTTATTATATATAATTCTTTTTTCGATACAATTTTGTTTTCTTCAAAAGAAAATAAATTCTTGTTTTAAATATATGACAATCAGTTTTTGTCTTTTCTGAATTTATAATATATTTCAAGGCTATTATAAAAAAATATTTTTTATTAAATGTTTCTTGACCGTTTCTTGAAAGAAAAAAGATAAACTGAAAAAAAATCACTTTTCTTATAGCAATAGAATGACATTTTTCTTGTGTAATTAAATTGACATTTTTCTTGTGTAATTAAATTTTTAGATACTTTAACAAAACCATTCTTTACGTGTACGGGAAAAAAAAACACGTGCAGAAAGTTTGAATACAAAAATTTGCGAACAATTTATTAAAATGCACAATAGAACGCATTTGAATTCGCAATTATATTTAATTACGAATTTAATTATGTTGATTTATGATAACTGCGTTATATTTTGCTAATTTTTTTTATCATTTTAATAAACGCAAAAGGCATAAGACATATACCAATTTTTAATATATAATATTTTTTTGATGTAGCATCAAAGATTAACGATTTAAATGTCTATTTTGCGAAATCATCTTCTTTTAAAAGGATTTCGTAAAGTAGATAAATTTGAATCTTTTAAGCTACGTTCTTTTTTGTCATCATGGAATTTATCCGTGTCCCATCTTCGCGATGAAATATCTCCGAGAGATGTTCGTATTTTCATAGATATCTGTCGTATTTTCAATACACCTGCTCGTTGCGATTCAATTTTTATCTCGTTGCATGCAGAAGTGATCATTAGAGGATTATAAATGTTGTAATAATTTGAAGCATATGCAGAATTTTAATGATGATTGAAGTAATATTGAAGTTATTGTATGAAACGATATTATTTTTTCGCGGTATTGAACAACGAAATCCACTGCTCATCTTACTTTTTTTTTTTTTTTTCATTCAATTGCCTCGTAAAATAATTCGTGAATACATCACTACGTTATTCACAGTTCGTTAAAAAATAATAAACCTAGCGATCAGCAGCCCGCTAATTGCCGTACAAGCGATAACAATTGGATGACACGTGGTAACCTAATTACCTTATAATTAAGCATGCGCTTTGAGTTATTTTATGGCGAGCGATTTATAAAAATTACCGAGGTACTCAAAGGCAACAATATAATTGACTATCATCGGCGAATAATTCTATTATCTCCCCCGAATTATACGCGATACAACGATGAATGCGTAACGAGGTAGCATATTTTAATAATGAATCAAAATGCGCTCGATCGGCTCGCTCGCTCTCTCCCCCACACATCGTTATCCTTTAAATCTCCGGGTTATTAATAAAAACTACATTACATTTATCGCTTTTAGTTAATTATACAAAAGCTCTTATTAATACTGGTAAATAAATGAGATTCAACAGTATCGATAGCAAATACATGAGATCCGTTGGATAATTACCAACGATTAATTATCAACGATATGATATATCGAGATACGCGCGGCGAATAAACTCGTTTTGTAAATAAACATTTCCATTCATTTTGACGAAAACATATATCTCGTGTTGCTGTAGATTTTGCTAAAATTGCGCATCCACGACTTTTTCTATGCAATACTTTTTTTTTTTCCATATTTTGAAAAGGGTAAAAGAAAAGGTTTTTGCACTGATGGTTGGGTGTAGAGATCGATATGGGGAGACATGACATCGGTGTCCGGCGACAAAGAAAGTTGCTTGCACCTGCATGAGAAGTGACCCACTTCTCTTCGTAATTCCCTAAGATACGGAAGAAAGTCCACGTCTCTTACTTTCGCATCTTACCTTGGGTCGTTGCGATTGCTTTCGCAAAAAGGAGGAATCCGTAAAACGAAAAGCGACCGTGTTTCTCGGATTTTGAAATGCTCTCTATCTTATATCTCTAGAATATGATAGTTTAAGAGAAAAATACGTATTCTTTTATGTATTTATAGAAATAGTCTTCGAAGATAAATCGATATCTTTCATTCTGTCGAAACGACATTGAGAGCATACATATTTCAAACATTTTATGATATGGAAGATGATTATCCATTTACGTTCTTCAAAAGAAATAAAATTTAGAGATAATGATAAGAGCAGGTCAATTTTTGACAAAATATTTTAAGTCAGTAAGTATTGCTCAGGATATATCTCTCCTTCAAAAGCTGTGAGAAAAATTTCAATGAAAATAAGTCGAAAAAGAATCATGTATAACATTTATTTGATAAAAAACAGAAATTCTGTTCTCTTTATTTTTGCAAATTATCATTACGTTTAGATCGAGAATGCTAAAATATTCCAATGTAGTTTGGATTTCGGTGGACTTTTAATGTATTCAGCAGAGAAGCTAATAACTTTATTGCTATTCATTTTCATGTGTTACGTGTCCGATAATTAGCATTTCGCTTAAAACTTAAACAACAATATAAAAAAGGAGGTTGCAAGTGTCAACGCAGTTTTTGCGTTGATGCGAAAAAAAATATAATGTTGTCTAACTTAATATACATAATTACATTCCTTACAAACGAACGTTTCGGTTCCGCTTTGTGCCAGTCTCAGCGTGAAGTAACATAAAATGACAAAAGTAGGATTTCTTATTCCGTGTTCACAGCTTCGTAGAGACGAGTTTCTTCTAATTGCTTTATCCCCAAAAGTTCCAATTTAGGAAAGTTTTCTAGGATAAAAAAATTATTAGATCCGAATTTGAATTCCGGCTGAGGTAATATTCTTCGCAATAAAATTATTCATAGTTTTTAAGACTTTTATTATATAACATCTATTATTAATATTCTTGTAATATTCTTATTAACATCAATATTATTAATTGCTTGTCAATTTAATATACGACATTACTATTACAGTTCTGTTTATTGCGTTTCAAGACTTCGATTTCGGCGCGATATGCAGAATTGAATGTGTACAAATTTACATCGAAATATTAAGTACTATGATCCATTGAATATTTCTCTTATTTAATTAGAAAAAAACAATTTCGCTTAATCAGCGAATTTGCTTTAAAATTCTTGTTCCCTGGGAGAATAACGCAAAAGGATCGATGATTTTTCCCCGGAAAAGTGGCGGCGCAATCGTTCGCACGCGGAAGCGATCGCGCAGCAGTATTATCCGCGATAAACATCAGGAACACGTCGCACGGCGATAATGACGTGGTGCTTACTTTTCAAGCCGTCACCGTTTCACGCGACGATCGCGAGACTCGCGAGAGAGCACGGGAACGCGGAATCCCGCGCGTAATAACGGGCTGAGTTACCGGTATGCGTTGCCGTGCAAATCGGCGAAAGATTTTCGCGCGGAATGATCGCAGAATCGAGACTTTATCGCCCGCGTTTACGCCACGCTAAATCTTTTTACCGCCACCGGTTTGTCGGACCGCTATTTCTTTTTTTTTCTCTCTCTTTTTTCCCTCGGTCCTTTTTCCCTTTGTCCTCTTCTCTTGTTCCCTTTTCTTTTTTTTTTTTCCGTTTACGTCGGGATAAATGCTTTATTGCGCACCGTTCCGACCGAACTAGTGGCGTAAGCGAATGGCCCACGCACTTGGGATATACCTGATGTTTAATTCTCGGCTAGATGGAAAATTTAATGCTTCGAAGACAGCGCCTTACTTTAGACACCTTACCGTGGCACTGGGTTAACTTCTTCCCTTAAGAAAACTTCATGGGTGTTCGCATTTTCAGAAGAAAATACATAATGGAAGTGTCATTTTATGTTGCCGCTGCTAGATAATCCTACGATTATTTTCTATTATGTATCTTTCTACGCTCGCCCTGAGAATGATTTAAGATGTGACTCGGTCATTATTCTCAATAACGCGGCGGTACTTTGAAAATATTTTTTTTCGAAGATAATACTGTTTTTGTTTTTTGTATTAACTTTCATTCAAGTTCAGCAAACTGAAGAGACGAGGTGAGAAAAATCGTTCTGATAATTTCATTGATACGTTTTTTTTCGGATCGGCCAATCATTAGTTTAGACGAATATAGATAGTACATAAGATACAATTTCGAACATGGTATAGTTCTAAACGAAATAAGATCTAAATCCAATTTCGAGGTTCAAGTTTGGTAACCTTAATCTCATTGAGGATACTAAACTGAGAGAAATATTTGATATAAATAATCGTTATTTTTTGTTGATACTTATGAAAAACTTTCTCTTTTTTAAATTTAAAAATTGTCTTAATCAAAATTTTGTTATTCTAACCAAATTTTAGTGAGAGACCATCGCAATTTTTTAAATTATTATACAAAGTTATTAATATGTGAATTTTAAAAATTTTATCTTTCAGTTTAAAAATTATGTTGCTCTGACTAAAATTTGATTAGAATAATCAAAATTGATTAAAATATAATTTGTTAATTAAAAAATAAGAAAGTCCTTCATAATTCATATATCAACAAAATAATGATTATTTATATCGAACATTTCTCTTATTGAAGCGTACTATGAAACAGAAAAAAATCAAAAAACTCGAAAAGTAGATTCAAATCTTATTTCGCTCAGAAGTATATCGTGTTCGAAATTGTACCTTATCCTACAATCAATGAGCTAAGTAATAATGCAAAACTTTCTCGATCGAAATGACAGAGTTAAAGTTTGTTGCGTTTCTCGTGATCGCATTCCTCTCGCTCTGTTTACGTCGCTTTAAGTGCAAAATGTATCGGTACACGATAAGAACTTTTTCCGTCCGCAGCTACGGAGAACCGAATTGCATCGTCTTGAAGCATCTTGTTGGTGGTGTATCTTGACAATATTTCTCAACACGCTGCCGCGTTCTGTCGTTTAAACCAAACAACCCGGTCGTCTTCCGTTTATTATCCCGCGTAGGCGAGCGTGCGTCTCCACGTCGGATAAACATCATCTCGTGTAACGTCCTTTCCGTTGTGGAAACTTTGCAGATGCTTGTAACACACACGTCTATCTTACGGAATGGCGAAAAATTTGTGCGCTGCATGTAACGAGATTTTTTTTTTTTGTAATTAATTTACAACTACTAATAGTTTATGAACTGCATGTAAGGAGTTTCTTTCGCGAATTAAGCTTAAGTCGTGAATTACTTGTGGGTGAAAAATCTCACGCAGTTGAACAATTAATTAATTTGATGTACGCACGTGTATGTATATAATTTACATATATATTGCACATTAACATAACTTTCTAAATCTGAATCAGTGAATAATCATTGATTACCCGCAGTGGCATACAGGACAATTAGTGAAATTGAATTAATTAAAAAGAAAGATAATCTGAGCATTATATATTATAATTAAAATACTAATATTTGCACATTAATTTCGATCTTCTAATACCATCATATCCATTGAGTTTATGCATTAAATCAAGGTTAATTAGATCACCTAATAAAGGTTAGCTAGATTAAGGATCTCACATTTCATTCACCGATTATTATCAATGGCATACTGGACATTGATATCGGTGATTATTCACTGATTCAGATTTAGAGATTAATCTCGAATTATATTTCAACACTGAAATATTTAATGGTAAATATTGAAAGACAAGAGGGTAGCGACCAAGAAAATTTTCATTAATCTTTCGGAGCTAACAGTTGGATCCACTCAATTATAAATCTTTGTCAAAAATGCTAATTTAATTTTCTTTATGTTATATCTGCTAATTGGATTATTCTTATTAAAATATACTTAATATTCATTTTTTTATATGGGCCACTTTGCTTAAAATTAATTAGTGTCTTTTAATTAACATAAATTGAATAGGTTTTACAGATGTATATCAAGATTAATTGTTTCAACTCGTCAGGGGGTTAAAACAATTAGTCTTGATATACGTGCAAATTTTCGCTATTAGTAGATACAAAAATTCTAATATAAAAAAATAAAAAAAAGAAACAGATTTTCTGGTTGTGATAATCAGAGACACTGCGACGTGACGTCGGTGACGTTGTCTCGTGTAAGACGAGGTAGATGCGAGGATTTTTATTTTGTCCCCGCGTCTCGTAACCACCGCAATAACGTCGGTCACTAATGAACGAATTACGGTTGCACACGCGGAGCGAAATAAACGCGCGGAAATAAGGCACAACGAGAATCCCCGCTAACGGGAACAATACTCGGGGATGATGCGTATTTACTTTCGTATAACTTTGGACGAATGCCAGACGCTGTTCACCGCGTCAATTCCCCACTGGCAAACCGCCGAAATCTTTGTCACAAGCCATATGTCCTCGCGATCGGTTATGTCAGCCACTCGTTGGGAAAAGTGAATATATTGTCAAGCGGAATCTTTTACACGCGAATTGTGGCACACGGATAGAAAGGAAAACCATCGTTGTCAAATTTAACCTTTTATAAGCCGCAGATTATCGAATGATTTATCTCGCGCTCTGCCGGAAAATCTCTGTCTCTCTCTCTCTCTCTCTCTCTCACACACACACACACACACCACGCGCACGAGAGCCTGCTAATTTCTGTCAGCTTCGTGAACTTCGTGCACGTTGAAAATAGGACGAAACGATAATCATCTGGACGAATGTGTTTCGCATAAACGTATGGGTTAAAAACAATTTTATTCCACGAGTGTTTTATTTTATTTTATTCATTGTATAAATTTACATGGGCAATATTTTCCCTGTCATTCTCACGAACGATTTATGACGGCTATAAAAATACAATACTGCACGTTGGGGGGTGTTTTACCCTAGATTTCATCCTGCAGATGCCAAAGGAAACAATCCCGGTGTTTATACGAGTAATAGGAAGTAAAGTTGGACGCTCGTATTCCTTTCGTATATACTTGACCCAATCCGCGTTTTAATCTGTCAAAGCGCGCACGCAAAGTTTACACAATGTCTACAGTATCGCCTCCGATGCGATTATTAACGGCAAAGTGATTCCATTAACGCTTAATTGGAAAGACAAATAGATGATGAGATCATATAAAAAGTCGATTGCCGAAAAAAAGCCTTTGTGTAAGCACCATGTGGCTCTAAATCCATAAAATTCCATGCCCGTTACACCTTCATCGTGCCGCAATAAAAACGAATATATAGATTTAAACATGAGTATAAATATTATAAATTTAATTTATGCTCGCAACGCGTTTTCACAACGTACAATTTATGCGTAATTATGATATTTTATCCGTAAACACGAGAGTCCAGACTGGATTAAAGTTCTCCATAATAAAACTGAACAGTGTTAACGTCCTGATTGATACAAGTAATAAGTGAATAACCTCTTGTTCGCGTTACAAAAAGTATCTCGCTTCTACCGGCTATATTAAATGATTTCTTTCAAGCGACTTTTTTTTTAGAAAAGCGATTTTCTATCGCATTGTTTTAGCAACAAATTAGTGTGAAGCATTCCAAAAGCGATATCGAGAGACACGTGTGGGTGTTTACAGAGTTGCCACTAAACTAGAAATCAAGGAAAAGTCAAGGGAAATTTTGCAAAATTTTCTGGAAAACAAAAATTCTTGGCTTTAAAGAAGTTTTAATATTTGTACATCACACCTTCGCAGTTTTGGAATACTACTGACTTAGCAATTAAATGCAAGCAGTGTCAGCAACATTAATAGTAATTTATATTATGTTAAATTGCTTTCTCAACAAAATATTGAATTTCCAAATCAGAACGAAAATATAAAAAAATTTCAAAAAATTGTAAAAAATCAGGGAAAGTAAAAAATCATAAAAATTTATCGGAAGACCAGAAAAAAGATTGTGTGGAATTTTAGAATGAGGAATTTGCGGTAACACTCTGGTTTACAAGAAAGTATCATTTTGTCCGTATATTCACGGTGAATTAAATGATACGATCCCCTTCCCTTCGACAAGATTGCGGGTTGCCCATTCCCATCGTTGTCATCGTCCTCTCGTCCCGCAGGTACATTAACAGCATTTCTCGCGAGTAAACCGTACGCGGTGATCTGTCCGTTCGGTGTACCTGTATACACATGGGCGAGAGTATATTAACATCGCAGCGCAGGCAGCGAGCGTACGGTCGAGCGCGCGGTGCGGCGACACGACGCGACGCGACGCGACGGCCGGTTGATTAGGGCACAAGCCCGGTCGTGTCAACATATAACGAAACGGACGGAAACGCGGCAACACCGCGGCGTGCGGACGGACGACTTTGGTAGCCGGCCGGTTCCGAATGCACGGTATGCACGCACGCACGTACTCACTCACTCACTCACTCACTCACTCACTCACTCACTCGCGCTTACACGCACTCAGGCATGTACGGTGCTCATGGACGGTGGAACGTCCGCGCGTCCGAGAACGACCTTCCTCCGCACGATTCGCACCGTGGAGCCAAGGAACTTCGCTCGCTGCGCCGTAGAAGTTTCTATCTTGTTCCTCACGCGTATACACCGCGATTCTCCGTGACGAGTAGATTTCTCTCGCGAGTTGAGATCCCTTAGGTCGGACATTCCTTGATTTTTGAAAATCTCCTATCTTCTTTTCTGTTTCTTTCTATATTTTCTTTCACCTTTTATACTCTTGCTGCTTTATATTTAAAATTTTTAGAGAACTTGCCGTAGAATTGAAATAAGTGTTCAATTTCCTTTTTTTTTATTTTTTTTATATATATATATTTTCAAGCGTGTTGAAATTTTTCAATGTTTGTCTCGCGTTCGAGAATTTAGGGTATCGTTTTATCCTTGTTGTTCGTTCATTGAATAGTGAATAAGGATAAAATGGTCCCTTCTGTAACTGCAGGGCTGTGTTTAAAAACTTCGTCCAGGTGCACTCAATCTCTATTCTGTACATATTAATTCTTTATCCTTTTCTAGTTTTAAAAATTACAAAAAAAAAATAAAGAGCGAGCTGAATCAAGATTAAAATTAATCTGTATTGGTAGAATACATTCCAAAAAAAACATTCCAAATAAAAGTATAGTACAGGTGGGTGACGTACAATGATGGTATCTTTCTCTATTCAACTTTCATTTGGAATATTTTTTTATAAAATTGCATGTTTTTGAAATATTTGTCTATTAAGATTAAAATGATAATTACCTTGTACAGTATAAAAAACTGCACAACGACAATATGACTTTTGACACTCATTAAGAATTATGAAATAGAGGTCCTGGATCATCCAGGTAAAATTTTTTAAACACAGTTCCTGCATGCTTAATTAAAATTTAACTTAAATTAATCTTTTTATATATGTTTTTTGATTTTGCTATTAAATATTTTTGTGTTCCAGGTAATGAATATAAAATTAGATTCTTTAATTACGAATGAATTTGAACACACGTTTTACACAGGAAACAAAAACGTGTGTTTAATATTTAATAAAACGAAAAAAAAGTAAAATGGCCATTGGTCATCTATAAGAAAATAAGAAAATTGTACAGCTAGGAAAAATTGGAAAATCTAGAAACATAATTATTTTTGGCAATTTTGCAAGAAAATTTGAACAATGTAAATAATTCAAAATTGAATAAAGATATTTTTTTTATTTTTAATCAGCACATTTTTATTACATTATTGCTTATTATTAATAAAGCATTACTCAATTGTAAGAGAAACCTTGCTATATAGATTTGCATGTTTATTTGTTTCCACATACCTACAATATATGTGCACGTATTTAATTTTACGCACGCATGGCTGTTGGAACAATCGATAGATTTCACTATTCATTGAATGCCAAATGGTAAACAAGTCGTTTGTTGGGAAAAAAGTGGGCTAGCTCGATTGTTGCGTCTGACTCTTCAACTCTACTTTTTTATTCATGCATACTAATAGCTTTTACATCTCAATACCCGGGCGCGCCGCGTTGATTTTTTTTATCATGCTTTTTTTGTAACAAAAATTATGCCGAAGTAAATATGAAAAGAATACATTTTCATTCATGATAAAATCTATCTCCTTTTTTTTATTCGTGTCTATGGACAATACGTTTTATGGTCTCATAAGACTCGGCTACTATTTGTAAGCAAATCGCACCGTCAAATGAAAAGAAACAGAGAGAGAGAGAGAGAGAGAGAGAGAGAGAGA
>NW_012130137.1:702800-704901 GCF_000143395.1 Atta cephalotes
GAGAGAGAGAGAGAGAGAGGATTAGAGGCAAACGAGAAGAGAGACGGACAAAAATTATATGCATAATAATATGCAACGTTGCGACGTGAAGAAACTTCGTTACGCCGTAACGTCTGCGTAACGCATAAGAACATTATCGCATCGCATTGCCTCGAGCTTGAGCCGTGACTTGCAAAAAAAGGGAAAAAGGGGGAAAAAAAGGAAAGAGAGGTGCATGACGGACGACAAAGTTTCGAAGGATTTTTTTCACATATATCTAAACACATAATCACACTGTGTTAGTAAATTTTCCTTTTTTTTTCTTCATTTACACAAGCGATTAATCGTAATTAAGTTCTTGTGTCGTTCCCGTAATAGGATAGTCTTGAGAACAGGACGACAGAGGCAACAGCTCGTTACAGAATCAACGAGTCATGTAATTCGTCGGCTTGAACCGCGCTCGTGTAATTGCCACTTCCAACGTCCGTTTTTCTCTCTACCGCACCGTTCCAAGATCATAACGCTCGCGGATTATTCGTTTGGATTTTCGCGGAGAAAAATCGACTGCTGTGGTCATGATGTAAAAATACAAGGACTGCGATCAGCAGACTCAACAGTTGATATCCGTTTCTACCAATGTAATTTAATTTTAATCTCGGTCCAGTTAACTTTTCATCTTTTCTGAGAATTAGAAATGATGAGGAGTAAATTAAATTGAGATCAGTTAATCTTGGTAGAATATTGATAGAAACGGGCATGAGTGAACGCTCGTTGTTATTGTATTCTTTTAGACTTTTAAATCTAGAAGAACGCGCTCACTTAGGCCCGCAGTTTCACAATTCGCAATTACATTAACTTTTTAACTGAGGTTCATCTTACTCCTCATTTCAATTCTAGAATTCTAAAGTTCTAAGGAGTAATTACATATTATGAAACTGGGCTTCAATTGTTAAATTCTACTGAACGTAGTCAAAGATGTTTCATTTCCAAGATGTGCAGTCGATGACCAATTAAAAAATTAGCCCAAAATGTTACAAGTCAATATAGAACCGTTATTAAAAATTTATCACCAATGAAGAAATCTACCCTAAAATTACATTCGGTTACCATTATGAGCAATGAAACACCTTGTATTCTTACGTCATAGTTGTGATGATACCTCATGCAACAAACACTGGATGCCGTATCATGGCGGGTCTCGATTATATGCAGCTGTAATGAATTATCGTGCGCATATTTCTTGCGAAAGGCAACGTTGTGACATACCACCGGTAAAAGCCATAGGGGGTTTGCGGAATTGAACCCATACAATCTCGCATAGTCGCGGGAGAAAGGATTTAATCATTGTGGATATACATGATGATAGCGTACGTTCCTGTCTAACGCGGTATTAACGTCAATCAGAGTGTACCCGCTCGATTTTTGTGAGCAGGCCTCTACTATGTGGCATACACATGCACGCGGAATGAGTCATATGGCTCTTTATGAATCCATTTATCTGATATAATCTTCATAATATATTTACAAGCGATAATTGTCGAGTGTTTCGTTCTATAGGTTCAAACGGCGAGCGTTATAAACGCCTTGAAAGCAGGTAATCATCTAATGGTAATAACTGTCTCGGTGACAGAAGTTGATATAAGTGTTATTAATGATTGTAAATTAATTTACTGTACGAACACCGGCAATTTGCGGGGAAGAACCGTTGTTTGTTAGAAAAAACGTGCGTCACTGTCATATCGCGACATTTAAATAAAAATAGCTCGCGTGCAAGGAGAAACGATGCAACGAATCGACATTTGCGATCTCGCGAGTTACATTTTTAAGGTGAAACGTCTCGTTCAACGGGAGGGGAGGGGGTTGTGTGTATACAGGAGCCTTGTTAATCTTAATCTGACAAAACATCGCGTCGTTTGAGCACAATGTGCGACTATCTCTAAGAATAATGCGCGTCAGCTGATTCAGTTCAGCTGTATGAATGAACGAGCGGCTTGCCAACTGTGATAGCTCTCATCAATCATGTCTTGGCGCATCTTTACTCGAAAAGAAAGAGAGGAGGAGAAAGTGAAAAAGTAAGAGAGAGAGAGAGAGAGGAGGGGGAAGGGGGGGGAATATATATACT